>NC_085138.1:328157158-328457158 GCF_035046485.1 Aedes albopictus
TATTTTAAAACATAGGTATTTTTCAAACGATGAAAAAAGTTATGATGGATTGACCCTTTTAGGATCTTTGTCGGTAAAATGTAATCTATGTAAAATCTATGTCTTTAAATTTTATTTTTGATATTCAAAGATTTTCCACGTCTTTTCTTATTATTCGAACCCTACCTATGAAAAAAATTATTGAAATGAGAATCTTCGTACCAATTTGTACGATAATAAAAAAAATCCCTTGAAGTGAGATATCCCCATATTGTTAATATATATGTAAATATTCTCCCCATATTGTTAATATATATTAATATTCTCTGCCAACTCATTTCCCCAACTGCTAAATCTTCAAACAATTCAATGTACCCACCTGGAGTTGGTGATCACGGCCGCCTTGGGCATTCCCGTGGTTCCGGAGGTGTAAATGTAAACTAATTTATCTCTCAGTGATACATCATTCCAGAGAGAGCTTAAATCCACACTCGGAACATTGTCCAAAGCTTGTCTCAGGTTGTCGGCAGCTGAAAGCAGAAAGAACACGGAGCAGCAGAAGAAAAGACCTGTTAGTGCCTGGACTGGAAGGAAGCACACTGGGGAGATATGAGTGCGAGGGAAATTTCCTGTCTCATGAGGGAATGATTTATGATTATCTATTATCATCTGTTCGGAAGGGGATCCGGAAAGAAGACACATCTTTCGTGAGCTACTTTTGGCAATTCTTGATTCTGCCGCTGCAGAGGTAAGTCTGTGCCGATTAGAGGAAATTCACCTATCCCCATCTGAACAAGCTTAAAACCATGGGAAAGTGCTTTAGTGCTGGACACCGCGCTGCTCTATGAACGATTTGGGATATTTCCGTTATGGTCCGTCCTGCTAGCCACCAAACGAACCGCAACGGGAAATACATCATCAGGATCCAAATGTGTGCACTTTATGGGAAATGGACAGCCGTTTTGGACAGCGCAGATAATAGGAACATACCATGGCTCACGAAATAGTGTACAAGAGAAGAAACTACTGGATGAAAAGAAAAACATACATGCATGGTAAAACAAACGTAGGATACTGACCTGGTAGATGCTCATTTTTGTCGCTTTCAGACGATTGTTCATTGCCATATAGGTAAATTGGCAGTCCTTTGACACCATCCTGTTCCAAAACTTCGGCGACGGCTGGAAATAAAGTTTGAAACAATTTAAATTTTTTATCGGTTATCATCTTTTTTTATAATGGAGCTTCTTAAAAAACTCAGTACATTTACTGCTTGATTATGTCCTCGGTTTTATCTTATGTCAAACTGTAGACTAGTTCCCCAAACCAGTGTTGATCAAACTTCCCTGCAAGGACTTTGTGCCGACAAACCACCCATCAAAATCGACAACCACTCAAATTATCCTAATCCGTTGCAAACCAATCCAGCCAGCACGGACAGAGTCTTCTCATCAGTCTGTTCTTATCAAATCAAAACAGACTGGCTAACAACAAGAAACCATGTCAATCGCAGACCACGCCAACCGGCCGCGCGTTCTCGTAACAACAAAAAAAACCCTAATTAATCCACCTAGCGGTGATGATGCCTTTCTCGTGCTTTAAAATATCCTTGCAACAAAACTCGAGCGACATGTTGATGACATTGACATAAATACAAAATGAAAACTGCTTGCTAAATCTACTCAATATGGATACATTTTATATTAGCATAACATCCAATATTCAGAAATTATAACACAAAATTCAAACCATATAAGTGTCATGAAGCCACAAAATTTTGAAACGCCATTTTAGATTTTCCGGTCATCATTTTATGACTTCGGATATCTACCCCAACTAAACTAACCGCCATCTTGAACATTGAGACACCATCTTGGATGTTCTGGTATTCATTTTTGGACTCTGCACCTAAAATTACATAAAATAGTCGCCGTATTGAATTTTGGCATGTCGTTTATGATTTTCTGGTTACCAGTTTTGAACGAAGACCGGCATTCTTCCCCATTCAAACTATAGTCATATTGCAGACCTTGTGAAACAGCACACAGCTTGGGTTTTCTGATTACAAATTTTGAATTCTGGACATATTTTCATACAAAATATGCCCATAATGCAAGATAGGATTTTTATATAAAATAAGCACTAACTTGAATACTGGGCCATTATCTTGGACTTTGGACCGCTATTTTGGATACTCTGGTGGACTCCAAACAAATTTTCCATACCAAATACACTTATTTTACATAGTTTTAGAGCTCAAAATTCCTTAAAACAGCCACCATCTTCTGTTTACGCGATCAAATTCTTATTTTTCCATTCAACGTTGACCAATCCTGCTATAACTTTACACCTTAGGAATCTGAAATGGTACGATTTGATGAGATCGCTTTAGTTTTGTCTATATTTTGTTCTCATATATGAGAACTTAGACCTATTCGTCGCTGTTGTTCATGCCTAATGTTTATCAGGCCATTAAACAAAGCCACGATTTAATTTTTCACATGAACGTTGGTTCTGCTACACAACAGTTAGTCTTTAATGCGATCTAAGGCTATTTTCTTGCTAACCGTTCATTAGATTATCAAAAAATCTGCGATCTGATGTGTCGTATGTATGGGTTTGGTTCATTTTTATTCTTGGTAATTTCCGGTGGGATAGCCGGATCTGATTCCATGAGTCATGGACCATGACACTACTGGTTGTCCCAATTATGGTCTGAGAATATTTTATTGCTATTTATTCACCTTTACCTAATCACCGCGATTTGATATATCGCATGAATGGGTTTGCTTCACTTTTACTTCTAACCACTTTCGAAGCCACAGCTGAACCCGCAACACTACCGGGAATCTAATGTGGTCTGACCCTATTTTTCCATCAGGTTGTCGATAAGTCGTGATCAGTCTTCGTTCTACTGCTCGTGTTGTGTGTTGGTAAGAGGAAACGATAGCGCACGAATGTAACAAATCCGACTGACACCCGACTGCGGCAACGAAATAAAGGTAGTAAAAAGTGTCGAATGTTTACAAGACTGGTCGTGATTTGATGTACCGCATCCATGGGTTTGGGTAAATTTTACATTTTACTACCCGGATCTGATTCCGGGTAACTACCGGCTGAACCAAATATGGTCTAACATTATTGTCTTGTTAACTGCTCATCGGTTAACCAAAAACGCTGCAAATTGAAGGTGTCACATGCAGGGTTTGACAATTTCGACGAGACTCTCTGAACCAATTCCGGACCACTACCAGTGACTTAAGGCTATTTTCTAGCTAACTGTTCATAAGGTTATCGCAAAATCCACGATTTGATGTGTCACATGCCTGGATTTGGTTCACTTTTACATTTGGCTTCTTCCGGCCACTCAAAACCGATTCCGAAACACTTGCTGACCGTTCATTAGGTAATCTAAAAAGCCGCTATTTGATGTGACGCATGTACGGGTTTGTTTCTCTTTCAGATTTAACCACTTCGGCGGGAACCCCAGAACGGGATCCGGAACACTACTGGTTCAGATATGATCTGAGATGATTTTCCTGCTCATTGTCCATCAGGTCATCGAAAATGCCGTGGTTTGATGTGTCGCATGTATGGGTTTGGTTCAATTGTATATTTGGCCACTTCCAGCGGGACGCCTAGAACCGGTTCCGGAACACTACCGGTTCAGGTATAGTCTGAGATGATTTTCCTGCTCATTATCCATCAGGTCATCGAAAATGCCGTGGTTTGATGTGCCGCATGCATGGGTTTGGTTCAATTGTATATTTGGCCACTTCCAGCGGGACGCCTAGAACCGGTTCCGGAACACTACCGGTTCAGATATGGTCTGAGATGATTTTCCTGCTCATTGTCCATCAGGTCATCTAAAATGCCGTGGTTTGATGTGTCGCTTGCATGGGTTTGGTGCAATTGTATATTTGGCCACTTACAGCGGGACGCCCAGAACCGGTTCGGGAACACTACCGGTTCAGATATGGTCTGAGACTATTTTCCTGCTTACCGCTCATCAGGTTATCGAAAATGCCGTGGTTTGATGTGTCTCATACATGGGTTTGGTTCACTTTGATATTTGCCACTTCCGGCGGGACACCCGGAACCGGTTCCGGAACACTACCGGTTCAGATATGGTCTTAGACTATTTTTCTGCTTACCGCTTATCAGGTTATCGAAAATGCCGTGGTTTGATGTGTCGCATGCATAGGTTTGATGCATTTTCATATCTGGTCCCTTCCTGGGGTACCGTTCCGGAACACCTAAATGGCCATATCTCCGGAACGGCTGAACCAATCCGAACCATTTTCAATAGGAAACAATGGGACCAGATTCCGCGTCGAATGAACCATCGGTCATTGAAATCGGATGAGGTTTACTGCCAAAAAGTGATGTGAGTTTTTTTGTACACACACATACACACACACATACACACACACACACACATACACACACAGACATCATCTCAATTCATCGAGCTGAGTCGATTGGTATATAAGACTTGACCCCTCCGGAGGCTCTATCAAATTTTCGTTTTTGGAGTGAACATATAGCCTTTCGGTACACCTTGGTGTACGAGAAAGGCAAAAATGCTCGAAAGACAAGACAGAATCCTGCCAAAGCATCCTGTTCGGCCCATCCGTCGATGATTGACAGATTCCATTTTCTACCGGCTACTCTAGCCATCCAACCGTGCGTTCGATCACTCTCACAAGAAGCAGCATGTTCCGTTGAAATCTAGAATCCCATCCCTAATAGACGACCCTACCAACCAACCAACCAACCAACAACGCCGAGCTTAGGTACATACCTCCGGCCAGTTCAGCGCTGACGATGATTGCTTTCGAATTAGCCGCCGCAATCGAGTGCCTCAGCGTTTCCCGCCGCAGATTGGTATTGATCAGAGCGGTTACGACGCCCAGCTTAGCCAGCCCCAGCCAAATGCACGGATACTCGGTGCGGGTTTCCATCATGAGTGCCACCGTGTCCCCCTTGCGGAAACCCTTCGAGTGGAAGTAGCTGCCGATCCGATCCGAGAGCTGCTTCACGTCGGCAAAGGTAAGCCGTTGGTCGTCCATGATGAGGGCCACCTTGGAGGGGCGACTGGCCGCAACCTCCTCGAAAACTTTGACCACCGTCATCTTGCGTTTTTCCCACCGGTACAGGGTGAGATTCAACCGGATGAAACATATGGCAGCGCTGTGGGGATGAGATAAGAGTTGGGGAGATTGTTTATGATATGCGGTATAGATGGTTCGCTGTGATATTTTGATTGATATGTATCTAACTGAGAAGACTAATTGAATTGTATGGGCTACTACCCGCAATCAGTAGTTATACAACCTGATTCTATTGTATGTAATTGAAGATGGAGAAGTTTTACTACCGGAATATTTTAAATGAAGAAAAGGGGTTTGCTTGTACTACATATTTGTATATGTAATATGTATTGGACATTGAAAAATCGATTACCGTCGTTGGGGGTGAGAATGGATCAAAAAACGATACTCAAAGAGTGTTTGTTAAATAACAAATGCAATTGAAGTAAGAGTAACTTTTTATTTGGTATGCATACTCTCCTATGTGGTAATGATAGTTTAGCAGGAAAGTGTCACGTTATATGAATTGCTTAGTAAACTACAAATGATTGAAAATTGACCCAATCTCACCCCTTGGAGGGGGTGAGAATGGGTCAAAGTATTCGAAATCACCTACATATCTAAGAATATAAATTAATTTTATTGATCATATATAGTAAACTTACTTAAAACACAATGTTATCATGACGAATAAAAGCTTAGGTAATTTTAAAAGATGATTAATCCACCTAAAAGGGCTAATACAACCGAAAAAATGGTTGAAATTTGATAAAACAACGTTTGTATACTGTATCATCATTTTTAGCTATCATAATCATCCTTATTAAGAGTTTCAACCTTCATGAGAGGAGGAGAGATTACAATGAGGCAGGGGCGAAGAAAGAATGAAAGATTGATTGTAAAAAAAACATGCTAGTTTTTGTATACTGCATAAGAAATGTTTAACCAAACCCTCCGTTATAAACCCTTATGTACATGATCATTGGCCTCTATATTGATAAAGCAAATCACTCCATCTCTAGATAGAGGGTCGTTCAAATATTATGTTAAGTCTATTTTGTGAGTTTACGATATTGCAGTACACTAAAGATTAGCTGATGATTAGAGGAGCTGTCCACACGCATGGGTGTATTGTTATACATGATTTTAGGCACTAAACGTATTAACACACTCGTTTGACGCTTCTCGACATATTTTTGAAAGAAAGCGTGCTTTAGTGAAAATACGGTAAACATGACACCACTCTAACGTCAAATGGGGACTGGATAACAAGTTGAATTTTTATATCATGTACTGATTTATCGACCGTATTCTATAATTAACTTGATGATTTTGTGGCTATATCGGTCTCTTTCAACTCATAAGTATAAGGGAGTAGAGATCAAAGTGGATAATGAAATGATAGATATGATAGAATTCGCTAGGTAGCGAACAAGTGTGAAAATTTTATAGAAGGTGAAATTAGGCAAGTAGGCCATGTATTGAACGAATACATCGAATGCGTGAAACTTCTGCCGTGCGACCTGTGCTTTTAAACAGATCGGCTTGGTTGGTAGTTCATACCACCTTACCAAGACTGGCAAATGTTTCAGGCACCCGACTGCCTATGTATTGTTCTGTTTTCATCACAAATTCTATCGATCGGTAGCTTTTTCGGAATTCGCACTCCGTTCATAGGAGTATGCCTATATCGCGGCGTGTTCTTCCTATTAGCTTTTTCGATCTTATTGGATAGAACTGAAACTTTTGCCAGTCTTGGTAAGGTGGTATGAACTACCAACCAAGCCGATCTGTTTAAAAGCACAGGTCGCACGGCAGAAGTTTCACGCATTCGATGTATTCGTTCAATAGGACGCAATCAGTGAAGTACTAGATTGAAAGTAGTGAGCTGGATTTTTGTATGGTGAGATGATCAGTTCTTCATTTCTGCAATGAAATGGTGCAAACAGCGTGGGTTATATGGTTTCTTGCCTAATTTGATGCTGTTTGAGCAAAACTTTGGGTAACTGTGTTGTTGAAATTGCAAGAAATAAATAATACAACATCACAGTTACCCAAACTTTTGCTCAAATAGCATCAAATTAGTCAAGAAATCATATAGCCCACGCTGTTTGGACCATTTCATTACAGAAATGAAGAACTGATCATCTCACCATACAAAAATCCAGCTCACTACTTTCAATCTAGTACTTCACTGATTGCGTCCTATACATGGCCTACTTGCCTAATTTCACCTTCTATAAAATTTTCACACTTGTTCGCTACCTAGCGAATTCTATCATATCTATCATTTCATTATCCACTTTGATCTCTACTCCCTTATACTTATGAGTAGAAAGAGACCGATATAGCCACAGAATCATCAAGTTAGTTGAATTTTTAGTTAAGGTTATGTGCACTCGGTAACTTGCTTGACCCAATCTCACCCCCATTCTTAATAATTAGACATAGGGTCGAAAATATTAAGTTTTTAAATAAAAAGAGCAATGACAGCCCGCTTTTTTTATTACATCAACTAGGTAATACCTACAGCTAACCACTTATAAGAAAATTTATGGTTAGGTACTTGTGTTAAACATTACGAAGGAGATTTTTTTTCAGAGTGATTTACTAGTAGTTTCATCATATAAGTTTAGCCACAAATTTAACAAAAAACGATTATTGCTAAACATCTTATTCTGCATCATGACGTGTAAAAACATCTCCCCTTTGAAATAATATAAAGTTTTCAATATAAATTAGCGATAGTTATTGAGCTATTTCAAATTTTATGTTTCTCCGTTTTGACCCAATCTCACCCACCAGACCCATTGTCACCCCCATCGACGGTACTTATTTTGTTTTTTTTTATCAATTTTTGCACGCCTAAGAAACCAAGAAATTTCATGAGATCTGCGTATTATCAGTAGTTTGTTGGTGCCAACACCACAAGGCACCGAATACGCTAGCAAGATGCGATTCACCCCCGGATGAGCAGCAGTGAATCCTTTGGCCCAATCCTTACCCTGTCCATCCCTCAAAATGTGACCTTCTAACCTCAAGCTGCCACGAGTACCCTGGCTTCCACCCATTACTAACAGATATCATCAGAAAGTTATTACTCTGTATAATGTATACTATTAAGTACAAAAAAAGATCTTCGGCTCCGCAAAGCGTTAAACGCGATTGAGCCTCAAATAAATGAACTAGTTAAAAAAAATGTTATCAGTAGTTTATCACTAGTATTAAATCAATGAAAAAAAAAAACAACATCTGATCGACAAGTATATCATCGATACACACTATCTGAATCGGCTTCGTTTCCGCTGGCTTTCTGCTTCACTTTATCAAAGTGCTCTAAGCTGCAAACATCCCATGCCGTGTGGCTATATCGTACACATGTTACTGGGAGCAGCGACGTCAGTAACAGAAAAGCACGGGAACTCCTATAAAAATCTCAGAAGAAGTTTCAGGAGAAGCCCCTACAGGAATCCTAGTAGAAAATTCTTAAGAGACGCTTTGAGTAGCTAGAGTAACTTCTGGAGGAACTTCTGCAGAACTTTCCGGAAAAAAACCCTGCATAAACACTAGAACATTTTCGGGATGTTCTTAGTGGAATTCCCAGAGAAATCTATGAAGGGAATCCTATTGGAAATCTATGGAAAAATCTAGAGGAACTCCTGAATAAATCCCTGGTGGAATTTTGGAAGGAAACTTCTTCCCTCAAGGAATCTTTCTAAGAAACATACCTGGATAAACAGGTAGGGAAACTCATAATACCTGTGAAAACGTGTGAAGCAACTACCCATGAATCACGAATTAGCTACATGGGTCTCCCCCAGGGTTTATGTTCTTTACAATTTTTATGTCAGAGACAATCATCCCTCATGGAAAATTGTACTTTTTTTTTGCCGCAACCTCGCTGGCCTCGAACACGTTTGTTAGGGTCGGTTTCATCACCGGGGTCATATATGACCCCTCCGGCTCCAAAGGGTTAAGACAGCTTGATGATGGCTGTGTTGTTTCTATAACAGGATCAATAGCAGTCGATATGCAAGGACCACTACAGGATACTTTGGACAATTTGTCTACTTTGGCTCTCAAGCTGGGTATCGAATTCTCTCCGGAGAAAACTGAGATGGTTGTCTTTTCTAAAAAACACAAACTGGCTAAGTTTCCGCTCCATCTGATGGGTAAGACAATCACTCATAGCATGTCTTCTCAATATATCGGCGTCATGTTCGGCTCCGAATGCACCTGGGGAAAGCACATTGTGTGTCTGATACAGAAGTACCAAAAGTGAATCAACTTTATGTGAACTATAACCGGAACATGGCGAGGAGCACACCCGGAAGATCTGATCAGGCTGTACCAAACAACCATTCTGTCGGTTTTAGAATACGGTAGCTTCTGTTTTCAATCCACGACAAAAATAAGCTTGCTGAAGCTTCAACGGGTTCAGTACCGTTGTCTTCGGATCGCGTAAGGTTGCATGAACTCCACTCACACAATGAATTTAGAGGTACTTGCTGGTGTACAGCCTATGACAGACTGATATGCGGAGTTGTCGTTACGGTTCCTAATCGGATGCGAGGTTGTAAATCCCTTGGTCATAGAAAACTTCGAAGAGCTACTCGAACATAGTCCGCAAACTCGTTTTATAAGTATATACTAGCCGGGGCCCGTGGCTTAGCGGCTGCACGTTCACTTCATAAGTGGATGGTCATGGGTTGGATCCCAGCCCCGGCACTAGCAATTTTTCGTCAGTTGCTCTTCCCCCCAAGAGCTGCAGACTCTTACCCTCTTCTGAGCAATATGCGCTGACGGACCCGGAAACTTGGATATTTTTATTTTATTTGACGTCAATCATTCGTAGATTGTTAGTTACATAAATATGCTTAGTTGTACATTTTTTATTGCACTATTCTACTCAACAATATTTATAAGGTTCCTTGGTTTGGAGTATCATAAAAGTATTTTTTCAATTTTGTCCGAGTCATGGTTAGATCAATCCTTCACAATGTTGATCATAAGTGGACATCATCTGATTTAGTGGACCGAATTTAGCGTAATTACTACGATGAAAATCTACAGCAAATAAGTTTGTACTAGGCAGTTGGCAAGTTGGAGCATATATATTTAATTTTGACAATATACTAGACGAATCAATGCGTTGAGTGGCAACATCATTAATAAACGACACCATCGCACACTCTCGGCGCCTTTTCAATGTTTGGAGATTAATTAACAAGCAACGTGATTCATAGACCAACCTAAGTTACGTCATGCATATAGTAAAAACTGACGTTGAATTGACTCTATGCGTTCTTCATCGGCAAACAGCAACTCAAAATGGACCTCCAATCGGTCTGGAAAAGGAACACATCAATTCGACATCCTCGTGCTCATCATTCTACCATGGACAGGGTAGAGAAGTGACAGCAGCGCAAAGGCCACCAGTTCGATATAGTAGAATAAGAATAGAATACATTTAGGCGCTGTATAAAAAGTGTAAGTGCAGCCGCCAATTGGAATCGCTCACGCAGTGCCCTAGTGGACAAAAGAGCTGTAAATTAGGTTAAGTGCTGGTACATGACGCTAGAGGTAAGTCCATCTCCGGTTAACACCAATAGTGACAGCTTCTCAGACTTCAACAGTTCCTCTGTGGATTCTGATCTCTGGAAGGATGAGATCACTGGTATTCCAGAATTCGTTCCGTAGGTAGTGAATTCGGGTATGTTATCGGAGACAAACAGTTCTTCACAGATGGTTAAAAAAAAACCGATGATTCGACTTGTTTCAGTGCCTACAACAAATTTCATAGCGCCACTTTCATGCTTCAAAAACCCTGTTCTGAATACGTTGCTGATCTAGGTGCTATATATTACACCTTAGAGTGCATTAACACATTTGTACACTTCTTCATTTCTACCGACATGTCGCGACAGTCTGAGTTCTCTGGAGGCTGTTCGGTCAATGAAACTGATGACGCACTCAGCGTACTTCCTGAATGGAATATGCCAAGTCTTGAGTGCTTTGTCCAAACGCTCATACACCATCACCATACCTTGGGTCCCTTCACATTGCTCGATTGCGGGCAATGAGAAAGTGGACTCTCTGGCTAAGGTGGGCGTTAGCGAAGGCGATATTTACGAGCGTCAAATCGCCTTCGACAATTTTTTCGCATTGGCCCGTCAGGAGACCTTGATCAGCTGGCAAAATGGTTGCACTCTATCATCCCACAGGTGTCGAAGAAGCCATGGTTCAAAGGGTTGGATTTAGGAAGCGATTTCGTGTAATGTGTCGGCTGATGTCTAACCACTATTTATTGAACACACATATTTTTCATATTGAGCTCTCGGAAAGCAATATTTGTGCTTGCCTCGCCTACCAGGGTATCGAACATGTCGTATGGGGATGCGATGAGTATCAGGAAGTCAGATCTGAGCTGCATGAAATTCTCCGGGTCCAAGGAATACAACACAAACCCGTTCGAGAAGTGTTGGCAGGTCTTGATTTGTAGTACATTAATCTGATTGATCAGTTTTTGAAACGTGTTGATCTCATAGTTTGATGTATTACGCTGCTTGTTTCTTTGTCCGCCATTTGGTTTTGTTTTTCAAAACCAAATGGTTTCGGCTCAGAAATGCCCCTGTGGGGCCCGAGCCTTCCAAATAAACGAATAAGTAAAAAAAAATACCAATGAATCCCTAGAGAAACTCATGGAGAAATCCTTGTACAAACCCCTGGAAGAACTTCTACTAGAATTTTTAAATAAGTTTCTAAATAACTAATCCGGATGCTGAAATAAAGTGCAAAAATAAGTATTTAGTGGAACTCTATGATTCCCTCGTTTCTTGGAGGAATACCAGGTGCAATCCTTGGGCAGAAAATTTTGGAGGCATTTTTGGGCAAAGCTTTAGTGGAATTTCTGAAGTAATCTCTAGTGGAATTTTTGGTATAATCCCTATTGGAATATCTGGAGGAATTCATGAATTATTTTTTGGTACAATACAAACGCATAAGAAATATTGTATTGGGACCTAACCCAACGATAGCAAAGAATAAAAAAAATGTATCTGCTGCGATGTTGTTAGATGAAATAAATGGGGTAAAAGTTGTAACTGGATACTTTCAACAAAACAAATCAACAAAACGAATCAAAGACCCAATTGACATACAGCTTTTAACTTATTTAAAAACTTTGCCAAAAACGACACCATTCTATTTTACCAGGATTTCAAGATACAGATATTGTTTATAGCGGACAAATCTTTCATCAAAGTCGCCATTACCAGATATTTATTTACCCGTTGAACAAATTTGCTGGAAACAGAACATTAGAGTATCGAATTTCAAGAAGTGTCACGATTTTGGAAACACCCGTTTTTGCAACATTTGCTTCCCGTTCATGACAACGCCTGTTTTTGGCAACACATTTTTACCGATTTTGGCATCACAAATTTTTGAAAAAAAATACCGAAAAATCGTCTTTAACCCTCTAAGCAGTGCCGTAGTGCCTCTGAATGCCGCCTACAAAGTGATATCTCAGATTATCTTCCGTCGTCTTTCACACAAAGTTAATGAGTTTGTGGGAAGTTATCAAGCCGGCTTCGTCGACGGCCGCTCTACAACGGACCAGATCTTCACCGTGCGGCATATTCTTCAAAAATGCCGCGAATACAAGGTCTCAATGCACCACCTGTTCATCGATTTTAAGTCGGCATACGACGAGAAACGTCAAAACCGCAGTATGCAAAACAATGTTTGCCGGGGACAGCTAGTAAATGAATAAATGAAATGAAATGCTATTGCGAATATTATATGAATCTACTTTTACCCGCAATCTTCTTCTTCTTCTACTTTCTGGCCAACTAGCACCGTTCGGCGCCAGTTGTGTTTTACGTCGGCTGGGTCTAAGAGCTAAGCCTTGAATTCCGACGCTCCAGGGAGACAGCCACCACACCTGAGGACCCTACATATCGAACCCATCAACACATTGGCCGGGATCTTCGGCTTTACTTCCTATCCGAGGGAAGGCGTGATCATGGATTTTATGTCTCAGAAAATCCCATCGGTGTCGACGGGAATTGAACTCCGACCGACTGGGGTGAGAGGCAACCACGCTTACCACTACACCACCGACGCCGACTACCCGCAATAAAAGATACGCACGAGATTGTCGCCTAGAGAAACAGATCTGTTTTTAAATTTTCCATCACAGGGCTCTTTGGCACGGTAAAGACTGGGTATGCTGCGCAATTCAGATCCCATTATGATCCACTAGCCTCTGCCCAGCAACTCCTATCCCTACCTCCTCGTGGTACCGGCCGGAAACTATGAGCAACCTTAGGGAAGGTTGGTCATAGGCTGACAGGGAAGGGCGGAGGGGTTTCTTCGGCAAACCTGAGCGTCTGTTCTCCAGGAGGAGCGGCTCACAATAGCGTCTGATCCCCATGTTAGGAGCGGCTGATCTACGTCCGAGTGCCAGGGAAGGATTCTAAGCTCAACTGTGCACTCTCCGGAAAGTAGGGGGTTGGTGTCAAGCCCTACGAGCCAGCCGTAAAAAAAACATTGTAACGGAAAATCAGCAACAGAATAATACTAACCGAGACCAACGGCAACGACCCCAGCGAACAAAAAGGACTTGCGATTGAAAACTCGGTACGTGGAACTGCCGATCTCTCAACTTCATTGGGAGCACCCGCATACTCGCCTATCTACTGAAGGACCGCGGGTTCGGCATCGTAGCGCTGTAGGAGGTGTGTTGGACAAAATCCATGGTGCGAACGTTTAGAGATAATCATACTATCTACCAGAGCTGTGGCAACACACGCGAGCTGGGAACAGCTTTCATCGTGATGGGTGATATGCAGAGGCGCGTGATCGGTTGGTGGCCGATCGACGAAAGAATGTACAGGTTGAGGATCAAGGGCCGATTCTTCCACTTCAGCATAATAAACGTGCACAGCCCACACTCCGGAAGTACTGATGATGACAAGGACGCATTTTAGGCGCAGCTCGAACGCGAGTACGATCGCTGCCCAAGCCACGATGTCAAGATCATCATAGGAGATTTGAACGCTCAGGTAGGCCAGGAGGAGGAATTCAGACCGACGATTGGAAAGTTCAGCGCCCACCAGCAAACGAAAGAAAACGGCCTACGACTCATTGATTTCGCCGCCTCCAAAAATATGGCCATACGTAGCACCTTTTTCCAACACAGTCTCCTTTATCGTTACACCTGGAGATCACCACAGCAGACGGAATCTCAAATCGACCACGTTCTGATTGACGGACGGCACTTCTCCGACATTATCGACGCACATTGGAGTAAATCACATCAAAACCTGATCATAAGTGGAAAAACTCAAAATGAAGTAATTGGGTTTTCCGTTGTGTTTTTGCTAAGTGCAGTTATCGTGTAATCGTTTGACAGCTAAGCAGTGTCCAAATGTTTTGTTTACGCTTATCAGAAGAGGTTAAGTGAAGCTGAAGTTTAGCCGTTTTCTTTGATATGACTCACAGCGCGTACTAGTTTTGACCGTACAAAGTGAATGAAATTGATAGTCAATCAATTCAACGATGCAGTTTGTTAAAGGAAGTTAATGTTGTTATTCTTTTATTTTGAAACTCAAACAAATTGTCGTTGAATTTACATATAATATATGAAAATATTGAAAAAAATATTTGATGGAATCCTTTACCGTACATTCAAAATGAAATAAGTTGATTTTCCGGCTGTTTCCGGGAAATCTGCTTTATGTGTATGATAAAACTATTGTTCCTCTTTCAAATGCAGAAAGAAAACCTTCCGGATGTTTCCGATTTCAAAAGTTGCAACACTTTGAAAAAATCGTGATAATTATATTATTATATGATACTAGCTGTCCCCGGCAAACTTTGTCTTGCCTACTGCGTTTTTTGACGTTTTAAGTTTCCATCCAAGACCAAGTCCCCGGTCACAAAACGTATGTAAGATCGATTTTTAAAAACTCTCAATTTTTCCATGTTTTTTGCCTCATAAACCTTCCTTGGGTGAAAACTAACAGTACAAAACTAAGACGATTATAATCGGACCTTCCGTTCGCAAGTTATGCGCGGTCCCACGTATGCCACTGCATTTATATATATATATATATATATATATATATATATTATATATATTATTTGCCTTAAAACACTATTTGGCCCTCTGAACGTATTTTTGCTGAAAACTAGAATTCAACAGCTTTCAAGTAAAAAAAAGAAGTTTAATATTGGTCAACTGGTTCAAAAGTTGTGATTTTTTGAAAAAAAAAAATAGTTTCGAAAAATCTTGACTTTAACAATCATAAAATTGGTCACCCTAATGTCGAAATAAAAAAATACGAAAACTATGAAATACGTTTCATTACTAATTTGGGTTGCATTTGGGTTGCGAAAATGCGTCAAAATAATTTTGATCAGTTTTGATGTACTAGGTGCTCCACTGTGCGACGTGAGGACCTATCGTGGCGCCAACATCGACTCCGACCAGTATCTGGTGATGGTCAAACTGCGCCCAAAACTCTCCGTCATAAACAATGTACGGTACCGGCGACCGCCACGGTACAACCTAGAGCGACTGAAGCAACCGGATGTCGCCTCAGCATACGCGCAGAATCTCGAGGCAGCGTTACCAGATGAGGGCAAGCTCGATGAGGCCCCTCTAGAGGACTGCTGGAGTACAGTGAAAGCAGCCATCAACGACGCAGCCGAGAGCACCATCGGGTACGTGGAACGGAATCGATGGAATGAATGGTTCGACGAAGAGTGCAGCACTGTTTTGGAGGAGAAGAACGCAGCGAGGGCGGTAATGCTGCAGCAAGGGACTCGACAAAACGTGGAACGTTACAAACAGAAGCGGAAACAGCAGACCCGCCTCTTTCTGGAGAAAAAGCGCCGCCTGGAAGAAGCAGAGTGTGAAGAAATGGAACTGCTGTGCCGTTCCCAAGAAACATGGAAGTTCTATCAGAAGCTAAACGCATCCCGCAACGGCTTCGTACCGCGAGCCGAAATATGCAGGGATAAAGACGCAGGTCTCTTGACGGACGGACGTGAGGTGATCGAAAGATGGAAGCAGCATTTCGATCAGCACCTGAACGGCGTGGAGAACGTAGGCACGGGAGCCCACGGCAACGGAGGAAACGACGACGCCAGTGCAGCGGAGGACGGAAATGAACCAACTCCCACGCTGAGGGAAGTTAAGGATGCAATTTACCAGCTCAAACCCAACAAAGCAGCTGGTAAGGATGGCATCGCAGCTGAATTCATCAAGATGGGCCCAGAAAAGTTGGCCACCTGTCTGCATCGGCTGATAGTCAGGATCTGGGAAACCGAACAGCTACCGGAGAAGTGGAAGGAAGGGGTAATCTGCCCCATTCACAAGAAAGGCGACCATTTGGAATGTGAGAACTTCAGGGCGATCACTATTTTGAATGCTGCCTACAAAGTGCTATCCCAGATCATCTTCCGTCGTCTGTCACCTAAAACGAATGAGTTCGTGGGAAGTTAACAGGCTGGCTTCATCGACGGCCGCTCGACAACGGACCAGATCTTTACCGTACGGCAAATCCTCCAGAAATGCCGTGAATACCAGGTCCCAACCAGGTCATCGACTTCAAAGTGGCATACGACAGTATCGACCGCGCAGAGCTATGGAGAATCATGGACGAAAACGGCTTTCCTGGGAAGCTGACTAGACTGATTAAAGCAACGATGGACGGTGTGCAAAACTGCGTAAGGGTTTCGGGTGAACTATCCAGTTCATTCGAATCTCGCCGGGGACTGCGACAAGGTGACGGACTCTCATGCCTACTCTTCAACATCGCTCTGGAATGTATGATGCGATGAGCCGGCCTCAACAGCCGGGAACAATTTTCACAAAATCCGGTAAATTTGTGTGCTTTGCGGACGACATGGACATTATCGCTAGAACATTTGGAACGGTGGCAGATCTGTACACCCGCCTGAAACGCGAAGCAGCAAAGGTCGGACTGGTGGTGAATGCCTCAAAAACAAATTACATGCTGGTAGGCGGAACCGAACACGACCGGTTCCGTCTGGGTAGTAATGTTACGATAGACGGGGATACTTTCGAGGTGGTGGAGGAATTCGTCTACATCGGATCCTTACTGCCGGCTGACAACAACGTGAGCCGTGAAATTCGGAGACGCATCATCAGCGTAAGTCGGGCCTACTACGGGCTCCAGAAGAAACTGCGGTCGAAAAAGATTTACCCACATACCAAATGCTTCATGTACAAAACGCTAATAAGACCGGTGATCCTCTACGGGCACGAGACATGGACCATGCTCGAGGAAGGCCTACAAGCACTCGGAGTTTTAGAGCGACGTGTGCTAAGAACGATCTTCGGCGGTATGCAGGAGAACGGTGTGTGGTGCACGGAAAGATCGATGTACACAGAGCAAGGAGTAACTTTCACGCAGCGATCGAAAAGACAAAAGATTTCATGCAAACTTGTGTGAAATTTTACGCAAATTTGTGTAACACCGGATCAGCACATTTTTTGTGCTGATCCAGTCGTACGCAAGCATGAGTGAAAAACCCTTTGTCTTTTCGCAAGTTACTCATTCTCTGTGTTCTTTCGTTTAAGGGTGTGGAGAAGGATGAACCACGAGCTCGCTGCATTTTACGGCGAACCCAGCATCCAGAAGGTGGCCAAAGCCGGAAGGATACGGTGGGCAGGGCATGTTGCAAGAATGCCAGACAACAACCCTGCAAAGCTGGTGTTTGCAACTGATCCGGTTGGCACAAGAAGGTGTGGAGCGCAGAGAGCACGATGGGCGGACCAGGTGGAGCATGACTTGGCGAGTATTGGGCGCGACCGAGGATGGAGAGCGGCAGCCACAAACCGAGTATTGTGGCGTACTATTGTTGATTATGTCTTGTCTTAATGATGTTGAACAAATAAATCTATGTATGTATGTATGTATGGCTCTTTGATAATTCTTGAAAAAGGGTCGCCACATGGCCGGATGAAGTGATGCTTACTGCGTCTGCACGTGCTATTTGAACTGCGATTGAATTGAAGCAACACATAAGGCCCTGGAAAATAGTCGCCATAATTGTGTTTTTCTTGCAACACACAATAAAACATGCGAAAAACAAGAAAAAACTAAAAAATATAATTCTGCCCCAAATACTATTACGGTCGCCATGTTATATGGTATGCCATCAGATATGATTAGTAGTCGGCTCCAGAGGTAGGTTAAAGCACGTTAAATCTTTTCATAAAACGGCGCTAACGTATGGAGCGTAAGGTGCATAACGACGGTTTGAGCATTATTTGATGTGTATGGAAGAAATATTTAGTTGAAAACAAGGTCTTGTAGAAGTCTAACCCGTTTATAAGATGCTGGTCCCTCATGTTTCTCCATACGGCCATTGCCTTGAAAGTTGGAGAAAATCAACCAAAAAGCATTTCGTGTGTGACACAATGTATGGGTTTACGAATAATGCTCGGTGATAAAGATGAAAACGATATCTGGCAGCGTTGAACCACGAGTTACACCAAAAGCATACATACATAACTGCAGGCTGCGTTGGGCTGGTCATGCCGCATGAATGCCGGAAGAAAATAATATTTAGTATAGAAGCACGAAAAGGTTGGTGACTCAGTGGTAGACCGTGCATACGATGGCTGTTTGTAACCGAGATGTCTACTGTCCAGGGGACTGGATGCAATTGGTCCAGGACCAGGTTCAGTGGAGATGGAGAAGGATTTTTTATTCGGTGTAGAATTAACGGAGCAAATTGCAGAACAGTTTCACCATTCATGTAGGTACTCATTTCATCAACACGTTTTATATTTGGACATATCAACCGTGCTATCAAAACATTCATTGCCAAGGTCACTGCCATCACCACACATGCTGTAATGATCGTAATACATAACTCTAACAACAAAGTGTGAAACGCGCATATCAAAACCATGAAACAATTTATGCACACGAGGCACAGACGGGAAATTATTCTAAACTACCGTCAAGCGCAGCAGTAGTTGGCAGCATCAGCTTCGTCAAATCTAAATTCAAGAATACATAATACAGGCGAATGTCTTGTCAGCCCTTCCATCTAGTATACACACTATCCAAAACAGAGGTTGCTCCAGCATACTCCGGTCCAACAAGTGGAACTAACTCGACGAAAACGATATCGACGCCTATAGATATGGATAACACATCAGTTTACGGCCCAGTGAGTGTGGTGTAGCTGTAGAGAATTTTCCATGCTCAATAAAAGGTACAATTGCTTGCTCTGATATTGCGACATGAAGTGATAGGGAGAGGAAGGGGATTGAAGTGAGAATGATGCTCATCGGTGGGTGACAGTCGCTGCTGACTGGTTCCAAAGTCTGCACCGGCAACACGAGATCATATCGGGTGTCGTCGTATCGTGCGATATGTTTTGATGATAGGCCTCACACGTATTGGCTCGTTCATTGCAATTTGCAATTGTCTCTCGCTCCCTACCGGCGTACCTACTCCCACCACACCGTGTGCTCTGCCGGATGCCAAACATAGGCTCTACTCCAACGGTAGTGTTTCCCAAATCGAGCGGAGTATCGGAAACGGATTTTCGATTTATACTCCGGTCTTTCTTGTACGATATCAGTGTTGCCAATAATCAAATACATTGTCCATACAACTTTGTTTAACATCAAAACTTCCTATCTTGCTTCGAATCTGAGATATCAAGATGTAAATATTGGATTCAATGTTGTTCCAGTACTGTAGTATTGGCCTGTATTTGCTTTCGTTTGAACATTGTAGAATGAAACTTCAACAAAGACAAGTTCTCGGAATACTCTGGATACTTCAAATGGACTGAAATCGAGTCTAGTATTACATCCTTATAGCGAGTTCTAGACATTCAAATCTTCTTTTTTTTATTTTATAACTTCTGCTTTTATTTCTATTATTCGTATTCCAAAAATTTGACACCCTCTGCACACCATTATTGTGACATGTGATGGAATTAATACAACTTTTTATTGACGCGAGCCAACCGACCTAACGGACGCACCGACGCGACGGCTTGAACTTTGGACAGATTACTCGATTCCAGGACAAAATTATGTGTAATCATGCAATTCGCGAACAAGAAAGTTCCATGAAAAAGTGATGATAACCCCTTTCAAGGGTAACTTTCCGCTCTACATATGTTCATCGTTCACATTCGTCGATGCTTACTGGTAGGTGTACTTTGGACTTTTCAACTGAATCAGTTGATGGTACATTGGCTGGTACTTACTTCAAATCTCTCGGTAGAGTTCGAACCGTTGCATACACCATTGTGGGCCTATCACCACTCAGCAGATACAGAACCACGGCGGAGAGCACTGTTTGTGGGATGAGTCGTTGTCCGATTGCCACTGACAACGAACAGGCCACAGCTGTGATACATGCTAGTGTGGCCGTTTTTTGCCGCAAACTAAGTTCCACTATCATTTTGCCAGTTCGGGGTTATGTGGACGAATGCGGAACGGTTTCTTGTCCTCCCGGAAGGGTTTGAACTATTCTTGCAAGGGTTCCAAGCTAAGAGCAAGTCTATGCTCTAGAACTCTCAGCGAAACGATGTGTGCGTCTGAAAAACAGAGAAAATTTTAAATTAGAAAATGATGTTCAACCGGCAGACATCGCCGGGACGTCATCGAAATTTTTGATTTGTCTCGAACAGAAGGTAATTAAAATTCTGAATCATCTGGAGGAAACTTGGAGCGGTTGGAGAAAACCGTAGCATCAATTAGCGATAGGCGGACGATTATACGGCATCATGTTTTTCTTGTGCCAACAGTATCGCTTCTGGCGGTGAGTATGATTAGAACTAGCGTACTTGAACGGCTAATCTCCAATTGATTGATGTGTGGTTTCTCTGCTATCGACAACATACCGATGATCGCCTCAAATAAGGTTTGGCTACAGATTGATGATTGCAATACAACTGATATCTTAGCAGGGTGTCTTCAGATATTTGCTACATTACCAATCCAGAGGCTACTAAAAGGGCGACATCCGCCATGACTGCCAGTGCAGAACAAGAGCATTTAGTACGCTAATAGATGCTCCTTCTTCTGTTTCTGGTCGTAACGTGTCAATTGGGACAAAGACTGCATTCAAACATTTTTAAGTACTTAATTTATTATATTTGTTGCATCTCAACCTAGACCTTCTTCTGTCAATGACAATTTTGTATGTATATATATAAGTAGAGTGGCAGGTACGAAGATACTCTTTGCCCAAGTCAACGAAATTTCCATTACGAAAAGTTTATGGACAGACCGAGAATCGAACCCGTCACCTTTCTTAGCTTTATCTTGCCCACTAATTCATACTGTGTAGAAAAAAAACACGTGAAGTATGAAATATGTCTACTAATCTATTAATGTAATATGGGATGGGAACGCATGGTAATTGAAAGTTTCACGAAGTAAACCAATAAGTACAGTATAAACTCCAACAACACGGATGGTTCGAGGGTGCAGAAGAAATCCTAGAGCTAATTGGGGTATGATCGAATATCTTAGGCGTAATCCAAGATAGCGCCATACTTTCTGTGGTAAAGTTGTAGTACAAGAATAGATCTACAGCACAATGCCAACTAACATCAAATTTGTTGGCAATATGGCCGATACAGACGCTATGTAGAAGTAGTTGCTATGTACACTCGCCAGTAGAAACACTCATAAGTTCTCACATGCGATATCTCAAGATATTGCATGGCAAAGTCTCCAGTTAGCCTAGTGGTTAAGGCTATGGATCGCCAATCCGGAGACTGCGGGTTCGATTCCCGTTCCGGTCGGGAACATTTTCTCGACTCCCTGGGCATAGTGTATCATTGTCCTTGCCTCACAATATACAAATTCATGCAATGGCAGGCAAAGAAAGCCCTTCAATTAATAACTGTGGAAGTGCTCTAAGAACACTAAGTTGAAGAGAGGCAGGCCAAGTTCCAGTGAGAACGTCGAGCCATAAAGAAGAAGAAGAACTCGAAAATTTCTCCAAAAACCACCTCAAAACGAATTGTTGTTGAAAAACGGAAAGATAGAGCTACTGTTTACAATTATAAAAAGTTGGGTCGGCCATATTGATTTTGGCCGCTATCTTGGATTTTTATACCAAAACTTTTTTCGCCATGTTGGCAACCACCGATTTTGCAATTGAATTGAAAGCTGAGACATTTATACACAACATATCAAAAATATAGAGATGTCTTTTTCTCCTTTCAAAAATTATCTGCCGTTTTGTTAATCAAGCCACGTTTTCTTCATACATATTCATGCGCACCGGCAAAATTTTTGAAAATCGGTGGATGCCAACATGATTAAAAAAAAAGTTTTGGTATATAAATCCAAGATGGCTGCCAAAATCAATATGGCCGAACCAACTTTTTATAACTGTAAAAAGTAGCTCTATCTTTCTTCTTTTCTAAAACAATTCGTTTTGAGGTGGTATTTGGAGAAACTTTCGAATTATAACGGTTTAAATTAGCCACCATTTGACCAAAATCGAGGGGTCTGAAAAAATTGTTGTGGGTCTAACTAACGGGTGGTCCATCAATTTGAGTAACCAAATGCATTTTCCTTTTTTAGCGAGAACTTTCAGAAAATCGCCGCATAAACATTTTTGAAGACAAGGTATAAATAGTGGGTCGGTCTCAGCGAGAATTTCTCATTTATTAAACCCCTGGGATACAAGTGGTTTCACTTCAAGGCATACCCGAGCAGAGGAAAAAAACTCAATAATAGCATATTTTGATATGGAGAACAAAATGTGATACAGTCAGGTCTTTTTTTACGCGGTTTTCATTTACGCGGCCGCGTAAATGAAAACTCCATATAAAAAAAAATTTCATCGTCTTATTTTTGCATGATTCGTCGAGAAATGGTGAGACTTTATTTACGCGGTTTCTCGAATTTTGAACTGAGTTTTTTTTTACGCGGTACGTATCCCCCGCGTAAAAAAAAACCTGACTGTATTTGTTTGTTTGAGATAAGAGGTAAAAGTACTGAAAATAATATCTCAATTTTACTCCTGGAACATCATCATCATAGCACATTTAGCTCTTGGTAAGATCTAGCCAATAGCAGTGAGTTATTTGATTGATCTTCAAATATTTGAAGATCAATCAAATGTTCCAGGAGTAAAATAGAGATATTATTTTCAGAACTTTTACCTCTTATCTCGAATTTCGCGCCAACCCTTCTATGGGGCAGGCAGCACCCTCTCAGTACGAACGAAACTTTGTGGGCATAAACAATAGGTCTTTCTAAGCAACTTTGCATATTTTGTTTTTCGAAATTTTTCAAGAGTAACATTTGAAGAGGGCCTAATTTTTTTTCATAGATTTTTTTCAAATCGATGTAACTCAAAAATGACAAGACGTACAAAAAAGTTTTGTATGGCGGACTATCGTGAAATTCCATGAAGTTTTTTAGAAAAATATCTAAAAAATACGCAATTAATTCCTACACTGAAAAATAAAGGTTTTAAATATTTAAATCGATATTACAAAAAACCCTATGTTTTTAAATCGATGATTTTTTTTCTGGAGAAAGGTATTTCAATTACCAACATTTTCTCCAAACAATGTTGCTGTGACATATTTAAGGGAAAAAAGTTTTTCTAACAAAAACTTTTTTCATGTCCACATTGAGTGAATATTTTTCATCGTGTTTCGTGCTAACATGGCCATATATAAGTTCAGTAGCCTCTCATCAACCAATGAAACTTTATGGATGTTTAAAAAATTGATGAAGAAGCAATTTTGCAAAATCTAACATTTATCTAGACTACCATTTGAAAATAGCGTATTAGGGTGGCCCACACTTATATGAAAAACATAAAATTCGAAAAATGACAAGTCTTACCTCCTATATCGATTGTTTTGGACTCCCAGGAGCTACGTTCAGCATTTGAGCGAAAACGAGTTAGTCTAAGGGGTGATACACAAATTTTGTCACGCAAAATACGTCCATTTTCAACCCCCCTCCCCTCTATGTCACGCTTTTTATATGGGACCTCACGATTGTTTGTATGGGTCGTCACGTTCTGCAAAACCTCGCCCCCTCCCCTTCTAAAGCGTGACGTAATTTGTGCATGGCCACTAATGGGGCGCTCAACGAGCTTGAAGTTTGTATGGGAAAACTTGGCCAAATGTATGCAGAAATTTTAAGCTTTTGATTTTTGCCGCTAGGTGGCGCTGTAAGCGTTCAATTAATAAACACATTGGTATTATTGTAGGTCACTATATGCCAAACAACTTTGTTGAAGACCAGTAAGTGATCCGTCAGTGAGGCGAAGCATTGGGATTTCATTATTGGTATTTCTATATAAAGTTGTTTGGCATATCGTCACCTACAAGAATAGCTAAGGTTTTTAATTATTTTTTTTTTATTAATTGAACACTTGCAGCGCCACCTAGCGGCAAAAATCAAAAGCTTAAGATTTCTGCATACATTTGGCCAAGTTTTCACATACAAACTTCATGCTCGTTGAGCGCCCCATTAGGGGTCATGCACAAATTACGTCACGCTTTAGGAAGGGAGGGGGTTTTGCAGAACGTGACGACCCATACAAACAATCGTGAGGTCCCATACACAAAGCGTGACATAGAGGAGAGGGGGGTTGAAGAAGGTCGAATTTTGCGTGACATAATTTGTGTATCACCTCTTAGACTAAATCGATTTCGCTCAAATGCTGAACGTAGCTTCTGGGAATCCAAAACAACTGATGCAGGAGGTAAGGCTTGGCATTTTTTTCAAATAAATGTGGGTCACTCCAATACGCCCTTTTCAAATGTTAGTCTAGATAAATATTAGATTATGCAAAGTTGCTTCTTAAACAATTTTTTGAACTTCCATAAAGTTTCATTGGTTGATGAGAGGCTGCTGAACCTATATATGGCCATGTTGGCACGAAACACGATGAAAAATATTCACTCAATGTAGACATGAAAAAAGTTTTTGTTAGAAAAACTTTTTTCCCTTAAATATGTCACAGCAACATTGTTTGGAGAAAATGTAGGTAATTGAAATACCTTTCTCGAGAAAAAAAATCATCGATTTAAAAACATAGGGTTTTTTGTAATATCGATTTAAATTTTTAAAACCTTTATTTTTTAGTGTAGGAATTAATTTCGTATTTTTTGGATATTTTTCTAAAAGATTTCATGGAATTTCACGATAGTCCGCCATACAACACTTTTTTGTAGGTCTTGTCATTTTTGAGTTACATCGATTTGAAAAAAATCTATGAAAAAAAATTAGGCCCTCTTCAAATGTTACTCTTGAAAAATTTCGAAAAACAAAATATGCAAAGTTGCTTAGAAAGACCAATTGTTTATGTCCACAAAGTTTCGTTCGATTCTGAGAGGGTGCTGCCAACCGTTGGTCGAGTTGGCGCGAAATTCGTTTTGCTATTGATTAGATGGTTCAAGAACAAATTTTTGCTATTATTTTCAATACTTTTACCTCTTATCTCAAACAAACCAATATCACTTTTTGATCGTCAGTACTTGAACTCTGCCCGGGTATCACTGTTTGTCTGGGATTGCCAGTTTTAGCATCCATGTTATCCCAACCACAAGCAAATAAAAACAAAAACTCATTCTTCTCAATGAATGTGTTCCTCACGTGCAATAGACAAATTCCCCAGTCAAAACATCACGCGATCACACTTCAAAGTTCAATTCCTAGATAGATCACAATCCATGCCTATTAAGGTGGCCCACACTTATATGAAAAACAAAAATTTCGAAAAATACCAAGTCTTACCTCCTAAATCAGTTGTTTTGGACTCCCACAAGCTACGTTCAAAATTTGAGTAAAATCGGTTGAGCCTAAGGGGGCGCTCAAAACGCTTGAAGTTTGTATGGGAAAACTTGGCCAAATGTATGCAGAAATTTTAAGTTTTCGAATTTTGCCGCTAGGTGACGCTGTAAGCGTTCAATAATCAAACCCTTTGGTATTATTGTAGGTGACTATATGCCAAACAACTTTGTCGAAGACCGCAAAGTGATCCAACGTCTGCGAAAAAAGTTATACCCTAGGAAAAGTGAGGATAAACTTTATTGTTATTTTTCTAATACATGTAAAGGAATAATATCAATAATGAAATCTCAATACTTTACCCACGCGGCCACCCTAATGCCTATTCTATGTATATAACAATCATAAACTATTCCAAGTTGAGACGACACATGCCGCCTGCAGTCCGCCCTGTCCCATCGCCGAGTTGATGATAATAATTGACTTTCGCGTGCTAGCAAAGGTTAAATGATTTATAATTACCTTCCTCCCACGACTGACTGTTCCCTGTACACATGAGTGCATGTAATGCTCCGCTCAATGATGGCGTTACTTACGTAAAGAAACAGCTGTTGACTGACACACATTCCTCACGAATCAAGTTCACCGTCACGATTTATTTATTAAAAATGTTGGGTCTCTCTCTTCAGTCAGCTATTTTCCAAAACATACTCTACTCACATTCTTATTCGACTAGGCTCGTTTTTGATGACCAGCATGATTAACTAATAAGAAAAGCTTTTGGTGGGGGATTCATAGGGTAGCGGTCTAGGCTTCTTACTATGAATTTAGAAGATCATGAGTTCGATTCTCACCTCCTCCAGGGGTGAGTGGGTAACAGTATACATATATGTACAGACTATAAAAAATGCAGTCTTCAGACATTAAATGCATTGTAAAGTCTACGATCGCTTGTCAGCCGAAGGGGTTGCTGCACAGTACCGTCAGAAGCTAGACGAGAGGATAGGAGAGACCAACGGATCTGGAGATGTCAACAGCTTATGGGGAGTTCCACGAAGCAGTGACAACAACAGCGCAAGAGGTGACAGGTACCGCTCAGCGACGGCAACGTAATGGTTGGTTTGACGAGGACTGCCAACGAGTGACGAACGAAAAGAATGCCGCCAGAAGTCGAATGCTAGTGGCCGGTACCCGGCAGAACAGAGAGCGGTACAGGGTTGCAAGAGCAGAAGAGAAACGAATCCACCGCAGAAAAAAACGGCAACATGAAGAGAGTGTTATGCCTGAAGCGCAGGAAAGTATGGACAGGAACGATATGTGGAGGTTTTATGCAACTGCCAATGGCACGCGGCACAAGACTGCGCCAGTACCCGCCATGTGCAATGACCGGGAAGGAAATTTGCTGACAGACAAAACAATGGTGGCAGCCAGGTGGAAGGAGCACTTCGAAGATTAGTTGAATGGTAGCAGCGAAGGAGCACCCAGGAACAGCATTAACATAATGGATGACAGTCAAGCAGTGGAACCACCAGCACTGGATGAGGTTAAAAAGGCCCTTAAGGAGCTGAAAAACAGCAAGGCTGCTGGGAAGGACGAGATCCCGGTCGAACTTCTTAAGCACGGAAGCGAGCAGCTACATCAATCAATTCATCAGATTATTATAAAGATTTGGGAGGATGAAGAATTGCCCACCAGTTGGTTGGATGGCCTCATATGCCCAATCTACAAGAAAGGACACAGACTGGAGTGTGCCAATTACAGAGGGATTACCCTTTGAAATCCGGCGTATAAGATACTGTCGCGTGTCCTGTTCAACAGACTGCGAGGAGTCCTTCGTCGGCGAATACCTGGCTGTTTTTCGGGAGGGCCGATCCACGACGGATCAAATGTTTGTCCTGCGGATGATCCTAGATAAATTTCGGGAATATAACTTG
Source organism: Aedes albopictus (assembly GCF_035046485.1). Classification (NCBI taxonomy): domain Eukaryota; kingdom Metazoa; phylum Arthropoda; class Insecta; order Diptera; family Culicidae; genus Aedes; species Aedes albopictus. The sequence continues at coordinate 328,184,956 of NC_085138.1, forward strand.
CAGACTCACCATCTGTTCATTGATTTTAAAGCAGCGTACGATTCAGTGAAAAGAAATGAGCTTGGGCAGATAATGTCAGAACATGGACGAAGTGTCTACGTCGTTTGTGACCTTGGATGGATTGAAGCATCCAAGGGATGCTCTTTCAAATTTATTGTTCAACATTGCACTCGAATGAGCGATTAGGAGGTCAGGCGTGCAGAGGAATGGCTCTATCATCACACAGTCGCACATGCTCCTCGGTTTTGCGGACGATATTGATCTCATCGGCATCGATCGTAGGGCAGTGGAGGAAGCTTATGCTCCTCTGAAGAGAGAGAGACAGTGAGGATAGGCTTGACGATTAACTCTACCAAGACGAAGTACATGATGGTGGGTAGAGACAGAAGCAGGCCTAGTGGTGTTAGTGCTGAGGTAGTGTTTGATGGGGAAGTGTTTGAAGTTGTTGAAAAATTTGTTTATCTTGGAACACTTGTGACATGTGACAATGATGTTTCCCGTGAAGTGAAAAGGCGTATTGCAGCTGCGAATAGGGCCTTTTACGTAACTTGCAAACGCAAACAAAATTCGCTCTGTATAAGACGCTGATTCTTCCGGTTTCCCTCTACGGTCATGAAGCGTGGCCGAAAAGGAGGTAGTCTGAAAAGCTTTTGGAGTTTTTGAGCGCAAAGTGCTGCGGACAATTCTCGGTGGGAAACAAGAAAATGAAGTGTGGCGCAGACGCATGAATCACGAGTTGTACCAAGTGCACGAAGATGCGAATATTGTGAAACGTATAAAATACGGCAGACTTCAGTGGGCTGGACACGTAGTGCGAATGTCGGAAGAAAGAATAGCGAAAACAATATTCAGCAGAGAGCCCGGTAGAGGTAGGCGACTTCGTGGGCGGCCGCGAACTCGCTGGCTGCACGCGGTTGAAGAAGATCTACGATCCCTACACGTTCGGGGAAACTGGAGGAACATCGCCCAAGACCGACGAAGATAGTGCTCTACTATACGCTCGGCGTTGGAGTAAAGTAACTTTGTAGCCAACAAGGTATCAAGGTAGGTAAAGTCTACGAACTAACACCAGCACACATAACTGTCATTTTAAAATAAATACAGTCGATAAAGAAGAGCACAAATTGTAAGCTCCACTGAGTATAAATAGAAATAGGTTTGACCATATGCCTGCGATATCGGTCCAATGAATTCGCAAAAAGAAAGCTCCACAGACCAGAAGATAGAAGAAGAAGAAAAGAAGAAGAAGAAGGCTGTTGTAACACTGAATGAATGTATATAACATACATAGAAAATAAAGGGTAAGGTGGGGTAAGAAGCCCTTTTTTATGTTTGCCGTAATCAACATCAAGTATTCTTATTTGTAAGGCATCCAAAGTGTTCACACCAATTAAACAGTATTTCAATGATACTTCAACGGAAACATTCACGAAAATAATGCATTTTCATCGATTTTTAGTTTTTTTTTTAGAAGTTGCTTTGTAAAACGGAAGAGATGCAAGAAGGCCATCTGCCATGGGGTAGGAGGACACCTAACATGGGCTGGGAAGCATAGGCACGAGCAACCATGCGCCTCCACGTGTTTCTCAATCTCATGGGAAACACAGCTGATAGCAAAATCTTCAGAAAACCTTATTTGCAAGCACGGAAAACCGGAAGTTGCACATTTTCATTGAGAAATTGAAAGAATGTCGGTGGGATTCTTTATGCAAACATATCTTTCACCGAAACAATGATCAAATCACGTACAGGAATGATTTCATGTACTGGGTTATTTTACCCCAGTTACTAGTGCATTTTGGATCATGTTTCCCTAACACTGATGTATGATGACATGATTGCATAAAAAATGCATTAATAGTAACAGGCTATAGCACCCAATGTCTCCTTCGAGAATGTAAATATCAATAATTTGCTAAGCTCCCGAATCTATGTATAAGAAAATTTTATATTACTGGACATTTAGATTCTCACCACATGCACAACATTGGAATAAAGAACACCCAACAACAACCGGAATCGTCCGACACAGGCCATACCAACCGATTACCAAAGAAAGTAGCAAACGGGTGCAAAGTACAAAGTGCCATCAATTTATTTACATCTCCATTCCTCTGATGGAGTAGAGCGCTTCTCTCTAAATGCCTTATCAACCAGCAGAACAAACCTGTTGCATGGAAGAATTCCGTCTGTTCCTTGTTTCCAAAGCGACGCGAGACGATGGACGCCGTAATTCTCTCAATCACATTATATGATGATTCTCTTTGCCTGCTGAGTGTTGGCTGATGGGGTGTTTGAGAAAGTTTCTAACCGATCTGAAGGATGTTGTAGGTATTGGTTGATGCACAGATTATGTTAGTCATAAACGAAGGAAAGCAGAGGAATAGGAATTTTTCAGTGCAAGATAAGAAGCTTTGGATTTGGTAGGGTTCGGCTCTGACATAGATTAAAATGTGGGTAAACTGTGTTCTGTGTGAGATGATTTCGTGTTGTTTGAATTAAGCTGGATGGATTTATGACTCAAAAGAGTGCAAACAAGCTGGCTGATGCTTATCACAGGCGAATATGTAACGTAAAAAGGAGATACTGTTTTCTTTACCTCATAGTAAAATTCCATCGATTGCATCAAACTGTATACAGAAGCGACTTTCGGGATCATTTAAATATTACATAACGCATAATTTGGCAATTTAAGACCTCATCTTCTCCCCGGTAACATCTTTCAAAAGACATCTTTTGAAATTTGTGTATTCAGTGATTTATGAAATAATTCACCTCAGCTCTGATGACTATCACGCATCAATACTATGCAACATCAATACTATGACTGGTTTAAATCCTCGGTGTAGCCCAAGATTGTTTTTGTTTGTATATTTCCATTTTGAAATACCATTAAAGTTTTCTATTTAGCAAAATTAGAAGTTCAAAATTTTCCAACCTTCGCTTATTACATTATGTATTAAAAATTAAAAAAAAAAAGTTAATAGTAAGAAATGGTTTACTGCCACTTGTTTCAAGAAGACAAACTTTTCTTCTGGGCATAACATTTCAAATGAGAAAGAGGTTACTTTCAAGTTTAGTGGTCAATGAGCACATTAGATATTTACTGAGGGTTTCTTTATTAATTTAGCCTTCGTTCTACACGTTGCAGGCACGATACTCCATCAGTACCAAAATCAAGGAAATTTTCTTCACGAACAGAACGGTCATCCAAGTATCGATCCCAGGTATCCTCAATATGGCTAAATCAGTCACCTGCGTTAAAGTATCTGATTCAACGAGTAATATAAATCACATTCTCGATTTCGCATAGGTGTCAGATACAACCGACCGACTACAGACAGTTTTATGCTTAGCACGACAAAATGGGTCAACAGTGGTTGTAATTGACGACTTCGTATGATTCAATTCACATACCTAACGACGAAGTGGTGAGCTACAGCAACTTCGCTGAAGGGCACGCGAGCTGGTTGCAGAATTTGAAATGCAAATTCGACAATAAAAATCGTTCATTTGCTGTGTATTAATCGAAACGAACGATAAAACACTTATGCAGACAGTTGTGTCGCAAGGTCACCGAATTACTTCCTTCAGTATGTTCGAAACACTTCGGCTAACTAAATTACTATTTTTTTTAAGTTACACCCTAACCTTCATTTAGGTAACGAGTCGGGACTGCCTAAATAGAATTTTCACCTAAATGGATTCATTACCTGAATGGATTTGAAGGTTGCAAAGAAGTTTGAGAAGGGTAAGTGGCTTGCAGATGCAAAAGGGAGGGGGTCTAGGCTTTCTGATGTAAAGGGGGGATGGTCAGAGGGATTTCAAGGGAGTTTTCAGAGGGAAAGGTCAGAGGCATTTCCAGGCGTTTCAGGAGGTTTCAGAGGGCTTTTAAGGGACTTCATATGCTCTTAGGTGAACTTCACTGGAGTTTCAGAGGCGTTCCAAAGCGTTTCAAGGCGTTTCAGGAAGTTTCAGAAGTATTTTAGGGGGCTTCAGAGGCTTCCAGGTGCGTTTCACATAGATTTTATTTGTATTGCAAAGGTGTTTCAAGGCGTTTCAAGAGGTTTCAGAAAGGTTTTGTGTGGCTTCAGAAACTCTCAGGTGAGTTTCACGGAGGTTCCTTGGGGGTTTCAGAGGCGTTTAAATGCGTTTCAAGGCGCTTCAAAGCGTTTCAAGACGTTTCAAGGCGTTTCAAAGCGTTTTAAGAGCGGCCTCAGAGGCTTATGGGTTTTGAAGGCGTTTCAAAGCGTTTCAAGGCGTTTCAATGCGTTTCAGGTCGTTTCAGGAAGTTTCAGAGTGGTTTCAGGAGGGTTCAGAGGTTCTCAGGAAAATTTCTAGAAGATTTCATGGGGGTTCTAGAGGCGTTTCAAAGCGTTTCAGGGCGTTTCAATGCGTTTCAGGGCGTTTCAGGATGTTTCACAGGGGTTTTAGAGGGCTTTAGAGGCCCTTATGTAAATTTTATGGAGGTTTTATAGGGATTTTAGAGATGTTACAGAGCGTTTCAAAGCATTCCAAGGCGTTTTAATGTGTTCCAAGAGGTTTAACAGAGGTTATAGGAGCCTTCAGAGGCATGCAGGTGAATTTCTCGCAGGTTTCATAGGGGTTTCAGTGGCGTTTCAAGGCGCTTTAAAGCGTTTCAAGGCATTTCAAGGCGTTTCAAAGCGTTTCAAGAAAGTTAAAGGAGCCTCAAAGGCTAATGGGTTTTAAAGGCGTTTCAATGCGTTTCAGGAGGTTGCAGAGTGGTTTCAGGGGGGTTCAGAGGCTCTCAGATACATTTCATGAAGATTTCATGGGGGTTCTAGAGGGGCTTTAAAGCGTTTCAAGGCATTTAAATGGTCTTCAGAACGGTTTCAGGGGAATATAGAAGTCCTTTTATTTTTACCCTATTGCGTAAATCTCTTAGAGACAACCAATTATGTTAGTAGATCCGATGATCTATACTCATGAAGGTTCTTGGAGATCATCAAACTGACAATGAACTCACCACTTGATAGCACATAGCTACATGAGGCTGTGTACGCATACATTTTAATGCTCCAATTGATCACTTATTATGCTTCAGGGAGTTCTCGGATACTTCTATACAATCATTGAACCAACAACTTGATAGAAAATAGATGCCTGGGGCTGTGTGAGTATAAACATCATTCTTAATGCTCTCTGATACAACCAGTAGCCCTCGTAGACTCGATGACCTAAACTCAATGGAGTTTTTGTAGAACTTTAAAGAATCTTTGGTAAATCCGATGACCTATATGCAAGGAAGTTCTTAGAGATCCTCAGAATGACAACGAACTCACCACTTGACAACACATAGCAACATGAGGCTGTGTAAGCATAAATTTCATTCATAACGCTCCAATAGATCACTGATTACGCTAGTAGATCAGATGGCCTAAACTCCAGGGAGTTCTCGGATACTCTTGAACTTTTAACCCTTGAACACTCCGTAAACGTCCCTCTCTCTTCTTGGCGTAACGTCCTCACTGGGACAAAGCATGCTTCTCAGCTTAGTGTTCTATGAGCACTTCCACAGTTATTAACTGAGAGCTTCCTCTGCCAATGACCATTTTGCATGTGTATATCGTGTGGCAGGCACGAAGATACTCTATGCCCAAGGAAGTCAAGGAAATTTCCTTTACGAAAAGATCCTGGACCGACCGGGCATCGAACCCGTCACCCTCAGCATGGTCATGCTGAATACCCGTGCGTTTACCGCCTCGGCTATATGGGCCCTTAACTCTAAACTCCGTAAACGTCCCTTAACTCTAAATTCTGCTTTTTTCCCTAAACCAACTTTATGTGTAATCTTGAGTACTCCAACTGCTCTGAACACAATCAAATTCCATTTAGGTAACGTTAACTAAATGGAGGGACCTAAATAGATTTCACCTAAATGGATCCTACCTTATTGGAGGTTTTAGTGTACTATATTTGGAATCAGTTTTGATTAATATTCTTCAGTAATACTACAAATAGAATCAATGACTGGAGCTGTAGGTAAGGCATTCGAAAACAAAGTTCCAGCCAAACTCCAACGAAGTATGTAGAACAATAAGCTTGAAAACACATAATTTTATAGAATTTATTTTAGAGTTTTCCATAACATACCTTATCCATTTTGAAAAAAGATACAAAAGTCGAGACTACGGAGTAAGCTGTCCCTTATTTTGCCAAACTTGGAAATGTTGAAAGTTTGTTATAGGAAAATGATCGTTTTAGCTAAAAAACGATCGAGTCAAAATTTGAAGTCCGTATCTCAAGGTCAAGTGGCCCCTCAAGAGGCGCAAAGTCTGAAAAATGATATGGGGCGGGTGGAAAAAATATGACCATTTCTTAGATCCCGAACCATATGCCTAAAAAAAACTTTCCCTATTATGCTCAATAACTTGGAAACGAGTAAAGATATCGTAATTCTATCATCGAAGTGAGTAGAATAGCGTATATTTTCGTCGAAAGAAAATCACGTTTTCTAGTCCCATACAATGTTTCAGAACTTTTCATTGTGAAAATCTCCCAAGAGTTCCTTCTGGAGTTTTTATGGGAATTATCCTATAGTTTTATTATAAGAATCCTCCAGCAGTTTCTACTTGTAATCTTTCTGGAAGAATCTCTAGAATTTACTTTTTCTCTCTGTATTACCGAGATTTTTATCACTAGACAAGTTTAGATCTCCCTTCCGGAGAAATGACTCACACTTTGTGAGTTTTACTAGAATAAGGTTCGACCTCAGGCCCTCGGTATGAAAAGCACCAGGTCCATTTCACAGGATGGAGTTTCTGGAGAAATCCCCAGAAAAATATCATAGTGGTATCCGAAGGTTACATGTCACAGGGATACAGAATCTTCAGGAAGAGTTTCTAGAGGAATCCACAATCGGAGTTTCTTCAGAAATTTCTGTAGGAATCCCCGGAAAGAATTCGAGTAGTTATAACTAGATGGAATTCCTGGAGAAGTACCTGGGAAGAATTCTTTGAGGAATCATCAAAAATAATTTCAGGAGAGATCCCCAGAACGAGTTTCTGGGGCAACCCCTAACAGAATGCCCTGAAGAAATTTGTGCACAAATCTGCTACAGGAATTCCTGGTGGTTTCTACAGATATCATTCATTGATACATCGACAGATGGTGTTACCAAAAAAAAAAATCTTGAAGAAATTTCAAGTTGTAATTGGTCTTTTTTGTTGGTCTATTGAATAAGACAATTTTTATTTACTTTTCCTCCTCCAGTCCTCTACTTGGCATAACGTCCCACTGTGACAAAGACTGCTTTTCAGCTTAGAGTTCTATGAACGAGCACATTCTCAGTTATTAACTATGAGCTTCCTCTGTCAATGACCATTTTACATGTGTATGTCATGTGGGAGGCACGATTATTTTCTATGTCCGAGGAAGTCTTGGAATTATCCATTACGAAAAGTTCTTGGACCTACCGAGAATTGTACCCGTCACCCTCAGCATGGTCTTACTAAATACTCGCGAATTTACCGCTGAGACCAAATGGGCTCCTCGGGTAAACTCATAGATTTGATTGAGCTAGTCCCAGTATTATCTCAAAAACGATAAAAATCGAATGTTACAAATATGCAGCTATCAGTTATGTGTTCAACGATAAATAGCCGAAAACAAGGGGCTTTATTATCGTTCACCTTTTATGACACCCGCTCGCTCCGGCATTTTATCTAGCGAGTAATAACTTATGGACTTTGTAGATCTTGGTGAATAAAAAATGATTGGGATTTACTTTTTTTTGGTGCCTGAATCGTTCTTGGTCATTAAATGATAACGAAATCTACAATCACTGATATCAATACGATGCAGCTTTATAGGGAGCCAAGCCACTCGTTTTCATCTAATCAACAGAACCTTTCAGTAAGTGGAAAAATGTCAGTAGTTTGAAGTAATTTCTGTACAGTACTAACTACTGAGCATATTGCCTGGATATTGAAACATTATAAACTATTGAAAACAATTGTTCTTGTATAACATATCTCTTTTCAATTTTAGATACATCATTGAAAATGTTAACGTTACAGACTATTTGTGTTAGACGAGAGAGAAATAAATTTAAAATGCACAACATTCTGTTAAAGCTCAATTTTTCCATTGTGAAAGATGAATAGAGTGTTTCAAATAAATTCTAATTTACTTTGTTTCATCAATTATATCTTTATCAGATCTTTGACAATTCCATGACATTCGAATGTTTCTGCACAAGCTAAACCAGGTTCACCCTCATCATACAGTAGCAAAGACACACTACATTTTCCATGTAATATACACCAGCATAAACATAAATGCAAAGAGAGCACGCGTGTTCGGTTTCAAAGATCACAGCTTCCCCTTACCAGAATCAACGACGCAGAATCTACCAGTTTGCCGCGAGAATATGTTGGTCTCCCACTTGATTGGGATAAATCCACGGACAATGGTGGTAGAAGTTTGTTCAGTTCACGCTCTCATTATCTTACGCTTTGATTCTCCTTATTGGATACAATGCACGGCGACAACGTCCGCTACGCCCATATGACTAATATATCAGTATATACTTCGACCCACTTCAGCAAACAGCAGAATTAACAAGAACAATTTGAAAACATTCATTCATCTCACGTCGGGACAGAAGCCTTCAACAACCGTCCAATAATCTTCGCGTCGCAATGCAATGCCGGCTCTGCTGGCTGATGATGATAGTGGCCCAAACGCAAGGGGACTATATAATTAAGCTTAAGATAGGTCATGTACACACAGACTGATCGATGAATGCACTCACTTTGCCGAAACGAATTTCTTCCTCAGACTTTCACAACTTGATTTCAGAACATTTCACTCTCGAGTTGATCAAACAATATCTACACACCTACTTGCAACAGCACACAGCTGATGATTATCACTTTAGCGCCCACTAAACGTTGATGCAATCTTTGGATGTCGTGCTATTTAGCTGACAGTTAACTTATCACACTTCACACACAATAACTGACTGCTAGGCTGAACGTTCTTCCCACTCAACAACGCTCTGCAGCAACCCACGAGTCACAGTCAACCGAACCGTTCCGGACCAATTCAACTCCAAGACTGAGTCGCGCACTCGCGTCTCTCTCGCTCCTTCCGGCCTGTGCGACTATGAATTGTCGCTTACTGCCTATCCGATCTGAGTCCGATGCGCAGTTTTTGTCACACACAAGAACAAAAATCAACCACCACACCACAGAATCAGCTCAATGCAGTTCGCTGCTACGTTTAGGCCCGGTTCGAATCAACACATCTATCCATGAAGCGAGCGTATGGTACGGATTGACCGACCGACTATGCGGCCTCTAGAAGAGCGACGGCCAAGAGCGTTCTCCATCAAACATCATTGTCTTCATCGTATTGGAACGTGAAGCTAAAGTGCTCTAGGAACCATACAAATAGCGCGATTGTGAATTACTTTTATGTGCGTATTTAGTTCAAATAAGGCTAATTCATTCTGCCAGTGTTCCACGACACGCGCGGAACTTGGAACACACCGCTGGATGAAAATGTTTGGGACTCAGCTGATTAGTGACTCTTATACCTACTTACTACTCAGATTAGCAAGCCTAAATGCTAATTAAGAAAATCGGTTCAAATGTTTTTCTAAGTAACTATTGGAGGAAAATTGAGTGAGATTCATTTCAACATAACTAGCATAAATGGTTCGAATTGGCTTGCAATAATATAGCTGGTATGTAATTGAAAACAATACTATCCTGGAATAAAATAAACAATGTGGCAAGAGAATGTCAAAAAATCTAACAACATTTCCAATCTGAATTATATTTATGCTTGTGGAGATCTCTCTCTCTTTTCACACACTTTGCCTATGCTGCCACATATAGCATACCCATACTCTCTCGTATAGCGCAACATTACGGCCATTTCAACCATGTTTTGGTGGCGCCCTGGATTGTTTTATGATCTCTTTATAACGTATAGGCGGTACACGATTCGATTTGGCTTTGCTCAATCGTGACAAACGTGCGACTGCGCCCTGCAAAACCGCCAAAGCACGTGGTCTACATGTTGGCTAGCTTAAATTTACAAGTTGTCATTCATACAGTAGGAAATAGGATAACTTTGGGTATTATCGACATGTTTATTCTCTTCGGTTTTGGTCGGTCAAATTGCCTGAATCTTGGTCGTAGAATTCAGCTTGGATGGGGAAGATTTTAAGCCAACTTTGAGTTTCATGGGTTAAAAAAACATAAATAAGAGAATAAAGCTGGCGATATACATAAGTACCTATAATTGTTTACCGCCAGTGATTGCCAATAGATTAGCTAAGATTTTCTTTGACAGATGTCTACGGAAAGGTCTGGGCCATGATGGTATCAATGTTGCATATAGTTCGATTTCCGATCGGTCCAGAAACTTGACTTCCTTGGACACAGAGTATCATCGTGCCTGCCACACGATTCATTTTATTTATTTAGTTTAGTTTAGTTTAGTCAAATTCATGATAACACTGAATCAACAATTTGCCGTTATAATACTCGATTTGTAGCTACAGCTCTCCAGCGTCGGTCACGCCCAACGCTCGCCAGATCACGCTCCACATGATCCGCTCTCTGCGCTCCACGCCTTCTTGTGCCAACTGGATGGTTAGCAAACACCAAATTTGCAGGGTTGTGGTCTGGCATTCTTGCAACATACCCTGCCCATCGTATTCGTCCAGCTTTAGCCACTTTAAGGATGTTGGGTTCACCGTAGAGTGCAGCAAGCTCGTGGTTCATCCTTCGCCGACACACACCGTTCTCCTGCATGCCGCCGAAGATAGTCCTTAGCACGCGTCGCTCGAAAACTCCGAGTGCTTGCAGATGCTCCTCGAGCATCGTCCATGTCTCGTGTCCGTAGAGGACCACCGATCTTAACCTTCCGGGACGCGCGCCGTCAAGCAACCGGAACTGCACCACGCTCGCGCTGTATACGAAAAGCGAGGTTTTTTGGTAGTGTTGTACTTTTTACAACAGCGCGCGCGCTGAAGGGTTAACAGCGTCTTGTACACTGTTATAAATTTTGTTGTAGAAGCTACCGATTTCATTGTTAAATTAATAACCGTACCTATAATTCTCAACCAACAACAATTTCCAGTCAATTCCACTAAAACACTGTCAGTTTGACTAGCAGTGCAGTTGACATTACCAAAAATAATTTTAATTCAACAGCTGTACATTGTATTTTTAACTATACTGTGTTGTAAGATGCGTGTCCAGGAAAAATTGACAATGTTTTGTTGTTGAGATGACTACGCTTTTTGTCAAAATTGCTGCAATGCATTGTAACTTCAATCATATTTCAGTTAACTTCACAGATTTTGTTGTCGGTTGAGAATCATAGGTACGGTTGATGATGATGATGATGGTCCCGCCACATACCCCTACAAAGGTTTGAGCTAGACGAAATATCTTTAAGGTACGGTTAGTAATTTTACTATGGAATCGGTAGTTTCCACATCAAAATTTATTTCAGTGTACATGGTACCGCAGACAGACGTTCAAGTTTGACTCAGCAGCTTGTGTAAAAAACATGGCCGCCACAAATTGCCGAGTGGCAATCAGCGAACAGATGGCGTTAGCGACGTTCATATTCAATCGCTGCCTCACATCCCGAATAGATTATTATGACACATGGTGTCGTACATATGATAAGATGTTCATTGATGGTATGATCACATTACAAGTAATCATAAGTCAATAATTGCATGATTGGAGGACTCAATGTAAGATCATTCAATACTTTTCATGAAACATAATAACAATGATAACGATTCACTGGATAATATTGGAATGATTCAAATGATTCACTTTTTCGGTAGATTTTTTGTCAAGGTTATTTTCTGCATGATTTTCTGATAATTTCAAGATGCAACGGCACAATTTCGATTTGATTATAACATTATCCACATTTACCTCGCTATCTGTAGCACCATCTGAGAGTATTAAAAGCTCTGAAAACCTTTCTGAACGCACAATCTCTTTTTGTTGACTTCTTCCAGATAGTTTATTGAAAGGTTTTAGGCCCACTGACACTCGCGGCTTGATAAAATAATTATTTGGAGGGTACCTCCGTTGTTGCAAATATCTCCACTTATTGCAAATTGTATCTGGAAACACCCGAACTACATTTCCAGGCACTAAGAGTTGATGTGATGATACAGGTCCTTGGTGCAATTTCTCACATGATCCTCTAAGGCTTGCTCCAAGACTACTACATTGGTCATTTTTATTACAAGATTTCTTCCATCTACACTCTACTTTTCCACCTTTAAAACATGATCGCTTTAAAACTATCCGTGAGCACACAGTTCAAATGGTCTAATGGAATAAAGCGCGATGAGCAAGGATTAATCCCGATATCCACACTTCGACTCCAGATCGTGGAGAAAATACTAAAAAAAAACGACTAAAATGTAAACAACGATTCCCATTATGATTCACAAAGCTGGCAGATACCGCGGAAAATACCGCAGGGGTGTATCATTTTTTTGTCGATAATGCAGATCCGATGAAATATTTCCGCTTTATTTTTTATTATTCCCTGTATGATAAAGCGAATGATAAAGTTATTATAGCATGAACGATATCGTAAAATTTTTGTTCGAGAAAAAAGGCGTTTTTGAATGGTAACGATACTTAACAACCCATTCGGTCTATCATCAAATATCCGAATATCATATCTGCTATCATCCAAATGATTCAGGCTATCATTGGCTTACAATCCATTATACGACTACATGTATGATCAGAAAATTATTACCTGTATCAGCACTGTATGATACCGTTTTATTCGGGATGTGCGTTGCGACCAACAACTGTCACTACGGTCGTCTTCCAGCCGGATGGCGGGAACAGACCGCACGTGTTGCACGCTAATAATGTTTCCACATAATTTGTGCAGAGTAAATGACTTTTATTTAATGTCTAAAATCTTTTGCACAAATTAGCGCAGGACTCTTGTAAAATATTTTACACATTATTACTTTTATTTTACATAGATTTGCTTGAATAAAACTGCATTTGGATGAACTTCACTCGCATTGGGAAATCTTTGTGAATGTGACACAAATGTACGAATGATTTTGACAGTGTTTGTTTTGATTTTATTTTTCGGTGGGTGGTGAATTGGGTGGTAAGCAAGCGGCTGGAAGCACGTGGTTTCTCAAACTGTCAACTGCACGCGACTGCACTGTGGCAATCGGTTGCCTAGGTGTCGCTAGTGAAAATTTACATAGAAAATTTGAATAAATTTGTTCGAGCTAGAACGTCTGTCTGCGATGGTACATTTCGTGCGGGGGAGAATCTTTTTTGGCCGCAGTTTCTTCTGGATCCTGTAGTAGGCACGACTTCCACTGATGATGCGCCTGCGTATTTCACGATTTGCCGGCTGTTCGGGCTCGAAAGGAGTTGATCAACAATATTAATTTCTATTCCCAATCAGCCTAGATAGTGCCGTATAGTGTCGGTAGCAGTTCCTTCAACTGGCTAAGAATAACACTACGGACCGTCTGTTCCGGTGGTAAGAGTCCACTAACAGGTTACCCCTAATTCATAATGTCAAGCGGCTTAATGCGTACCGTGCCTAGGAATGAATGGTTAGGGGTCTAATAAAAACCTAGCCGCTAACGGTGCCTGTGGAGTACCCTCTATAGTATTTTGCCCTTACTGTTAAACGGAGCAATGACGCAGTGGACCTTATTTGTCTCCGGGATAAGGGAACGTTCAAAAATTACGTCCACCATTTGGGGGAGGGGGGGTCTAGAAAAGTGTGACAGTACGTGTATTAGGTATAGGAAAATAGCGTGACAGAGGGGGGAGGGGGGGCCTAGAAATCCCAAAAAATATGGACGTAATATTTGAATCTTCCCTAATAGGCTACTTTTCTTAAGCCTCAATTCCGAGGCTTAACAAAGTGGGTAAATGTATATTTTCATGACAGAATTCAAGTTTGTACAGGAAAGCCTTCATCACGCAAAAGGTGCTTCTGCTGTTGTTGGGTATCATGCGTGGGACCCGGATCGTCAAGGGTTAATTATTGTATTCACTATACACGTAGAACATACATTGTAAACCACACACACACTGAATTACTCTAAATTGTTAACTATAATTTGGGACCGTGCACAAATTACGTCACGCTTTTAGGGGGGAGGGGGGGTTCTGCATAACGTGATGGCCCATACAAAAAATATTGAGGTCCCATACAAAAAGTGTGACATAGGGGGGAGGGGGGTTGAAAAAGGTCGATTTTTGCGTGACATAATTTGTGTATCACCCCTTTAAATTGTACTCGATGTCCACACAATCACAAGTAACCTACACACTCACTGACCGAAGCTAACGGTCAGCATCGGACATGCAATAAAGTTTAGTTAGTTTGTACTCGACACTCGAAGCTTACACTCGTTCGCTTAACCATCCCTCGCAAGAAAGAAATCCCCCAGTGAGCACGCGGTACAGTGAATCACGTGTCGCTAAATCCGTTCGTCGTCGCGAGTGTCCGTGGTGTTAATTCCGTGGCTGCCTAGGCCTGAAGAATAGTGTCGTCCCTAAAAACCCAGTGCGCGGTAAGTGATCGCGCCAACAGCTGTGTTGAGTCGACGGTTTAAAAAAGAATGACTGGAAGGACTGGCGCTTATTCAAGAGCCATGGTCCAATAAACGAAAGATTCTTGGTGTTCTGACACAAAATAGTAAACTAGTTTATGATGAGCAACAAGATTCTCCCAGAACTGCTGTCCTAGTACGTAAAACGTTGAAATGCTATCCTATTACAGAGTTTATCGGAAGGGACATTGTTGCGGTCATGGAAGAGGTACCAACCACTAGGGGTAAAACTGAGATCGCTGTGGCTTCAGCTTACTCACCTAGTGATGTTCCTAAGGTACCTCCTCCTGAGATCGCCTCATTTGCTCAATTCTGTAAAGAAAACAACAAATCGTTCATCATTGGCTGTGACGCCAATGCGCATCACACGGTTTGGGGTAGTACAGATATTAACAGTCGAGTATCTGAGCAGAGATAGACAGTATAGAGTATCTGTCTTCGAACAACATAGACATTTGCAATAATGGTGATAAACCTACTTTCTTAAATGCAATCAGATAAGAGGTCTTGGATCTAACTCTGTGCAATGCTGCAATCTTTGACAAGATCACAAACTGGCACGTGTCAGATGAGATTTCTCTATCTGATTATAAACATATAATCTTCAATTGGAGTGGTGGAGATTATTCTAGAACCACATTTAGAAATCCCAGGAGGACAAACTGGGATCAATATGTAGAATAATTGTTGAATTCGCATTCATTTACTTTAAACTGGATCGCCTTAGAAAATTTTCTCGTAAAATGTTCAATAGAGCGAAGCAAACAGCAGATTGTAGTCAGTACAGGAAAGCCCTGACTGATTACAACAACGAATTACGAAAATCGAAAAGATTTGGATGCTGACATGTGAAAACATAAACAGCACTCCTGTAGCTGCAAGACTACAGAAAACGCTTGCAAAAGATCATTCAAATGAATTGGGAAACCTGAAGCGTGACGATGGAACTTTTACCAAAACTCCTCGTGAAACTTTGGATTTAATGATGGAAACCCATTTTCCAGGTTCGGTTCTAAGTGTGGATTCCAATGATACTCTGGATGGTGAAGGATGTGCTAGTATAAACTCTTCGGAGTCAACTAATACAATAAACACCACCTCAGATTTAGCTGATGAAATCTTCACGAAGGCCAGAGTGGAAAATGCAATTAGATCTTTTCAGCCTTTTAAATCTGCAGGAGTTGATGGAATATTTCCAGCACTGATTCAAAATGGAGAAGCGTTGTTGGTTTCATCACTAATTGAGATGTTCAAGGCTAGTTTAAGATTGAGTTACGTTCCATCAAAATGGAGGCTTGTAAAAGTTGTCTTAATAAATTTATACCAAAAAAGGGGAAGCGAGGCGAGACAAGACGTATCCCAAAGCATACAGGCCAATTAGTCTTTCTTCAGTTTTGTTGAAGACTATGGAAAAGGTTTTGAAAGATTTCATCAATTCTTCTTATATAAAAGAGCATCCCCTATCTGACTTCCAGTTTGCTTATCAATCAGGTGAGTCAACGGTTACGACACTTCATTCGCTAGTAACAAAGGTGGAAACAACGTTTTCAGCAAAAGAAATAGCTCTATGCGCCTTTTTAGACATAGAAGGAGCATTTGATAATGCTTCCTATTCATCTATGAAGCGTGCCATGGAGAACAAAAACTTCGACCAATGTATCATACATTGGGTTTATACTGTACTTGCAAAAAGAGAAATCAACTCTGAGCTGGGATTTTCCTCTATAACAGTAAGGGCAACGAAAGGTTGCCCTCAAGGAGGAGTCCTCTCACCACTTATGTGGTCCTTAGTTGTAGACGATCTTCTAAGAAGCTTGAAGGAAAGCGGTTCCGAAGTTGTGGGCTTTGCAGACGATATAGAGGAATTCCACGGAGTCATGTCAGTCGATCCTGAGCGTCCATTTCAAAAATATCTGAAACTTTGCACAGTTTTTCAATTTCATCTAAATCGCCATTTTTCGATATTAAACCTTCATATTCACTCACAACTAACTTTTCAAAAGGGTGTATGCGAAAATAGTTCAAAAATATTCTAAAAGCTGTACAGCAAAAACGGAATTTTTCAGCAACGTTAGATAATTAAATGATGATTCCTTAGAAAATATACACTGTAAAAAATTTCTTTTTTTACTTTAAAAAAATATGATCTTTGTCACAAAAACTCAAATATCTCAAAACCCTATCTTTTTACCAACGTCATTTTTTTAGGGGAAATGGCCCATTATATCAGTTATCTACCATAAAATTTTGGTGATGGTAAACTGATAAACAAAACAGTTATGACATTTCAAACACTTCACAATTTTTACATTTAGTAACAAAAAAATTTTTATTCTGTGTAAATTATTTCGAGAATTATATTTTGATGCTGATTTTATTGTAAAGGCTACCGCCTGAATTAATCAAGTTGTTTTCATGATATTTTTGTTTGATTATTCATAATTACTATAGTATCTATTTGAAACTTAGACGCGATCCAGTGTTGTAATCAAAAATATTGAGAGTGTCATACTTTTTATTGTACGTGACTGGTGGAAAAATCCCTTGATAGTATTGAAAAACTGTTGATTATAAGAAAAATGGAATTAAACTTATTTTTAGGACAAAAGCTGTATAATAAAAGTTTTATATACGCGTATACGTCTAGTTTATCCGCAAAAAATACCTCTTAGAGAACAGACTTCAACAACAACAAATGCATGGTACATACCACAGACAAACAGACGAAACGCCTAGAACATTTTTTGTGAAAATCCATCGCCCAGTTCACACTACCACCACCTGGTGGAAATGTTTCACGAAACACTGCGTTGTGCAATATCGTCATCAGAAGGCGCTAGTGTGAAACGTCAAACGCACGATGGGCGCTCTTCTGGTTATGAAAGCCATAACCAAGATTCAAAATGATCGTTGAAGGCGTGGTCAATGAAAATTTCGTAAGTGTTACGTTTGTTTGTCTGTATACATACCATGACAATGCTCACGAAAAAGCAAAAAAAAAAATACTACCGCTATGGATATTAACATTTTTTTAGTAATTTTTTTCTTCAGCCAAGCAAACAACACCAAACTAGTCAGTTAAAACTAATAAGTGATTTTGTTTAATATAATCTAACGAACAATATGAACAGTCGCTTTCTCAAAGGTCTTCAACTCAACGCTCTCTTGTAGACCGTTTGATGAAAAAAAAAATGTTCAAAAGAGTTACGAAATCTCACCGAAAGCACCATAGATAAACTGAAAGAGACTGGTTATGCCCAAATGTCCACATTGAATACAAATTTACGCATTTGTACGTCCTGCCGTCTAGACTTTGACAAACGAGCCATCTGTATATCATCGGTAAAGCAGGGCGCAGGAAGTTCGAAAACGACATCAACTGAGAAATTGCCAGAAGTGCTAAGTGCAGAGAGTCATGCCACCGTACCATCAGCGACATCTGTTTGGACAATTTAATCACGCCCCTTTTCAAAAATGTTTTGAAATATTCTTCAACATCTATACCCATTTCAATATTTTTAACGTTGCAAATCACGCTTTCAACATTCATCTTGAAGAAGAGGGAAAACACTTGTCCTCAAATGTAACAGCAAATTAATGAATAAACGACTAATGCGCGGAGGGCGTGATAAAATCGGAACATTACTGTACATATAATATACATAATACATAATAGAAACAGCTTGTTTTACTCACGCAAGGCCATTAACAATAAAATCATCATCAAACTGCGATTTCCGGCCGAAATAATTTACACTAAAAAAATATTACTAAATGTGAAAATTGTGAAATGTTTGAATTGTCATAACGTTTATTAATTTTATGGTAGATTGGTTTTTGTGAATACCGGGCAACTCACTGGAACAATCCGTTCCCAGCCATCTTAGCAAACTGCAGTACAATCACTTGGCATAATACGGAACCTCACGGTGATGGCGACTTGCTCCGCCAACAGCCCACTCGTCAATGAGGCAGCATCACACTGACGACGACCCCGTCATGGTGCTGGCTGTCACTGATGCTTGCTAGGGGAAATACACGCATGGGAAATGCTACTCAGCTTTGTTCATACCCCACATTCTCCCTCTTCTCCGAAAAAAAAAGTTTTCGACTAGCAGGCTTGTTATTTTTACGCTCAAACCCTCAATTTCGTTCTCTTCATCCTTATGGCACCAATGCAACAAGATACACTTCAAGATACAAGAATTAAGACGAATGGCCACATTTACTTTTTTGTTTAGTAAACGCACTTTTGTTAATATCGAACCTATATCATTTGATTGATAACTTGCAATGCTAACCAATCATCTATGGGGTTCTGCCGAGCTCCAATAAAAATAACTACAACACACGCAGTTGGGTGATGCGTCTTCTCTCCTTCAAGCGCACGTCTCGTTATGTAGCCGGCCATGTTTTTCTCTCACTCAAATCAATCGTTATTCACGATTGCGAAAATTCGACGCATTCAACGAAAACGAACATATTTTGTAAGAATTATTTGTCAAAAAAGAAAAAAAAACAAGAGATTAACGAATTTGAGATTTATCAGACTAAAGATTCCGTATATCATACAACTCCATTTTCAATGTTTCAATGTGATGGTACAGTTGGACCATATATAACACACAAATGTCCTTCATTATACGAAAATAGATTCTACAAAACGAATTCGAAAGAGGTTCTACAACATATTTTCAGTAGATATGTTTTCATGAATTTCAAACTGTTTTACTGTATGTAATTTTTATGGGCGGTTTTCATTACACGTCCCTGCATTTTCCTCACGCACAGCTTTCGGCAGTTATCATGCAACGCCATTTCCTTAGACGGGTTTCTTTACGCATCGCTGCATTTTCCTGATGCAAACAATTTTCGGCAGTTTTTCAATAACGCCATTTCCTTAAACGGATTTCATTTCACGTCCCTGCATTTTCCTTATGCAGAAAAATTGTCGGCGGTTATCCAACAACGCCTTTACCTTGGACGGTTTTCACTACACGTCCCTGCATTTTCTTTATGCAGAATAATTTTCGGCGGTTATCCAAAAAATGCCGTTTCCTTGGACGGTTTTCATTACACGTCCCTGCATTTTCCTTATGCAGAAAAATTTTCGGCGGTTCGACACGCCATTAATTTGCCCAACCAAAAACCAGCCCAACCAACCAACGCCGCGAGTATTTTACGGCAACATTCACAATAGTCAAACACCTCTACCATCATGCACATCGACCTGTTTGCATTTACCGTTCAACCGAGCGACAACACGAGCATGTACGATCCGAGGAATCAACGAAAGCGCGACCATCCATGCCGAGCAAAAACATGAAGAAACATGCATGCAATCATCGACCGACCACCTATCCACAACGTGCTACCAGTCGACAACAAAAATCAACCACGTCACCGCGCCTTTGTTCATGTGTTTGTGCTAGAACCAAGGCTAAAACTGAACGCGGTTGGAATGACAAAAAACTTTCCGCGCTCTAGCTTTCGTCAGGAACCGCAGAATTGCAACACCCACTTCACTGTGTTTGCAGCACCACCACACAATTCACACACCAAAACGATTTGTTTTCTCTCACTGTTTTTATGCCAAGTGATTCTACCTATTTTATGATTAACTTGTTATTGATTATGATGCACTCCTGGCAGGATCGCCAATGTGAATGCCGGGCAACTCACTGGAACAATCCGTTCCCAGCCATCTTAGCAAACTGCAGTAGAATCACTTGGCATAATACGGAACCTCACGGTGATGGCGACTTGCTCCGCCAACAGCCCACTCGTCAATGAGCAGTGTTGCCACATTTTTATCTGTACCGGAGGCTCAAAAATCTTTTTTATCTGTACCAGACATTCGAGAAATCTGTACCCAAAATCTGTACCACATTTGAATTAAAATCGCTTGAAATACACAAAAAAAGAGCATTACATTCAGGTTAAACTATGAAAAACACTTAATTTGAGTATATTGTTACCAATTTCTGAACTTAAAAAACAAAAATATCAGCATTAAAAATGTTTTAAATTTGAATTTTAATGATTTTTTCTCAAATTCAAAAAATCTGTACCATTCTGTACCTTTTGCTGAAAATCTGTAATCTGTACCGTACAGAATCTGTACCAAAAAGTTGAAAAAAATCTGTACTTTTACAGAATAATCTGTACCTGTGGCAACACTGTCAATGAGGCAGCATCACACTGACGACGACCCCGTCATGGTGCTGGCTGTCACTGATGCTTGCTAGGGGAAATACACGCATGGGGAATGCTACTCAGCTTTGTTCATACCCCACACTGTGGTAGATCAAACTGTACAATTAAAATAGACCTGCTTTGCAGTTGTGGTGCTTTATACACGCGCAGGTAAAGATTTCTAAATTAGTGGTTGCTTGCAATCTATTGAGATCTGGTCTGCAAAACCTCCATTGCACCTGACTGGGAGACGACGCGTCGTGGCAGTAGCTGATTACTTGACACATGGTAATTAGCTGGCTAGATGAGAATATCAAAACGGGACATGCCACAAACGTTCAGCCTATTGGACGCAGTGGCTTAATTTCCCCAACAGGGGAGGAAAAAAATTGTTAGACGGAAAGTATGGGAGATCTGGTAGTCACCTTTGGGTCGGTGATGCAATCCATGGATAGGGGAGCTAGTTTCCACTTCGTACTTGCTGTACAGAAAGATAGGACTTTTATATCCTTCAAAAGAAGAACAATAAAGATGTAGACAAGCCCAAGGCTTGTGCAGTCTCTGTTGTGTGGTCCAATGGCCACCCGTATTTATACTACCTTAGGTAGACATAATGAATCATACGTAGACATTTAGGTATTATGTTTCCAGTTCAAAACCGAATTAGCGACATTTTTTCTTTTACTTCCGCTGCTTTTGCCTTGCGTTAAACACTATGTCGGAAGTGGGGCGCTGTATAGAGTACCAGGTGTACAATACAGCGCCCCACTTCCGACATTGTGTTTAACGCAAGGCAAAAGCAGCGGAAGTAAAAGAAAAAATGTCGCTAATTCGGTTTTGAACTGGAAACATAATACTGTCATGAATAGTATTTCATGTAGGTAGATATCCAATGCACACAACCATTAGGTAGACACTACAAGGACATGTAGGTAAAGGTCAAAGTATGTAATACATGCTTACAAGTATGTAATGATTCCGCTTAAAATTACTTGAGCGATTCGCAGAAAAGTAACGCTTTCCCCCATATCAGTTGTTGAAAATACTGACGGAAAGGGAGGAATTCTACTTGGGAATACTGCCTATGATCGCATAATTGTCCCATATGAATAGGAAACCCAGCAAAGATGGGACTGATATGCGATCATGGGCAGAATAGGAAACTTAGCTTTACTTTGTTATTTCAAATATGTATATGTTCAATAACTCAGATCTAGTTTATCATTAATCATTTCCAGTTTTTTTGTGATTGATTAATCATGATTATTAATCAATGAGCCATTTTATTCATTCATAATCACTAATCACAGATAAACCCAAATTTAATCATCAATCATCCTAAAAATTAAATTAATCATTTATCTTAATAATTAATCTCAGAAATTGGAATTTTAACCATCAATGATAAATCATGATTAATTTTTTAGTTAATCATGAAAGCTTGTCCTCGGGTCATTGGTATGCCGTTCGGCTTCATTTATCGAGTCCTAGCCGATTATAAGCGACGTCGCAAGGAAGTTTATTATCATTACTAAATGTTCTAGCAAAAGTGTTATAACTCAGTCTTTTTAACTAATGAACCATGTATTTCTTATAACAATTTCAAATGCCCCGCTAACGAATCAATGACATCGCTTGAATCCGGCCCAAGCCCCAATACTGTCTCTGTCCCAGAGCTAACCTGAGTTCTGCCGGCATCTCTTACTATCTCGGCCACCACGCGCTTTTCGTTGGCCTGCTGGGCGATTGCCACCATCTCTTCCAGACTTTCCACTTTGACTACAATCTTCGGTTGTCCTTGTACCAACCACAAATTCAGCTTCGCCTGGTTAACGCTAGCTGATCGCATGTAACACATAACGGCTGCATGGGCGCATTGGGAGGCGATTTTTCCCTTTCTTAATCCTAGGTCGGATCGTACAACTAGCACCATCTTTGTTGGCCCGGCCACGGTCGAAGTTAGCTTTCTGAACAGGTTCATCATTGCCGTTTTTCGTACTTTTGCCGCTGCTTGTCGGTGTAGTCCTGCATGCAGGATTTGAACTCTTTGACTACGTCCTGACACTTGCGCCAGTCGCCGGTTTCCGCTATGCACTCCTACAACAGGGAAACAATTATGAATGGGGGGATTGTAAAGGAAACAAGACAGTAAAATCACCTGAACTTTGTAGTGAAGATTGATGCAACCAGTTTTGAGTAGCATCTGCTCTACTGGGTCTACGGTGTCACTCATTGTTCTACTCGGCCTTAGCGTGAAGCACTTCAGTCATCAGTGTCGGGATTTCACTACAAAATAACGGTACATTTAGTAAAAACTAGGCTTATGAATGAAATTTCGCGTACACGACATACAGTTACATCACGCACCGGTTCATAATAAAAACACACGCTGTGCTGTGGTGAAAACTGTCACCGATGAAACGATGAATCGGGAGCCGTTACTTTTTATCGCGCTGAAAAGTTCACCACGATACCACACGTTTTAAGGCTACTTCACACTGTGTTCACTACACACTCAAAAAATTTTCCTTTTGGGACTCCCATGTGGGACACTGGGGACACAGCACATCATGCAAGGCATGCAAAGCATTTGCCATTATGGCGAACGTGAAAAGCTCAGCTTTATTTAGGGTGACGATGGGTATTATCGGAAAGTTTGTTCTCTTCGTCATGGAGGTTTTTGCCGGCCAAATTTCCTGAAACTTAGTCGTATGATTCAGCTTGGTTGGGAAGGATTTGAGGCCAACTCTCAAAAGACCCCCCATGACGAAGAGAACAAAACTGCCGAAAATACACAATTTCCCCTATATGGCCTGATGAGTTGTCCCGTCCAACAGATACTGTAAAAAAAATAATCGATTTTTGAAGTAAGGCACACTCAGTGACTGGGTAGAATTTTTCTGGGTGGCAGTAATTTTTTTACTGTGAATTTTATTGTGAAATAGCACAGCTGGTCACCTTGCCTGGTCCGTAACGCCTGCGATGACAGAACGCTTTTTGCAAACGAAAATCCTTCAAACGTTTTCAGTTCACACCAAACATCGTTCGGTGGAGGTAGTGCGGTTTTGCACCTCTCGTTTTCTGGCGTCCATCTAGAAAAGTAGTGAAACAGTGAACTTTAGTTTTACTTGCAGTTTTACTTATTTAATTTACGTTTGCTACTATTCCGAGCGGAGTGAGCTCATTCTTGGTGAATCCGCGAATAAGCTGTGCGCTTTTACGTGAGTGTAAACACCTCTTCAGAGCCTTGTTCGATCGTTCGAGTTCTTGTGACTTCGTTCTCGTAAGCGTCATTCATCCTAGAAGAAACAGCTTGTTTCGCAAATGACGTTAGCCATTTTCTGCCGCTCGAATCATCTGCGAAGCTCTGCCGCTGCCGACGAGTGTGTCGGAATCTCGATGTTTTGTGGATGTTTTGACCGATGGCAGTCGGTTCTAAATTTAGTTTCTCGAAGTGAATGAAGAGTTTTTTTCTTTCTCATGTGGTACCTACGACGAATCAAGAAAACAAAACGACTCAGTGCAGCGCAAGCTTCCAGGATAAGACATACGAAGAAAGTGGAAACAGCAGCGCGAGATCGGAAGTGGAACAACCCTGAAACGATACCGTGCGATGGGGTGGCTTTGAAAAGTTTCTGGTTCAAAAATATAACATTAGGGACGAGAATGGCATTGAATGAGTTTAAAAGTGTTCAGTTTATTTGATTATAATGCAATTCTGGTCGGTTTGCTAATTACGTTCTGCTTAAGTGCAGATTGCATTCTATGCATTAAAGCAAATTTGGCCTGAAAACAGAACAAAGGAAGGAAATTAGCTTTTGGATGGAAATAGGGACAGTTAGGCAAATAGGAAAAGAAGAGGGTAATAACGCATAAGCGTATTACAATGAGTTTAAACAGCGCCCAAGTTAAACATCTTGGGGTAACTTTGGACAAAAGAATGAATTGAAATTCTCATTTAAACAATGTTTTAACCAAGGGTACCAATGCTCTTTGGGTCTGCAGCAAAGCCTTAGGAAAAACCTGCGGTCTTAGACCTAACATGATTCACTGGATCTATACTGCAATAGTCCGGCCTAAGATTACTTATGCTTCACTTGTTTGGTAGCTCAAAACAAATGAGGTAACCTCTCAAAAGAAGCTAAGTAAGCTACAAAGACTTGCTTATATATCTATGACAGGAACAATGAAAAGTACTCCATCAGTTGCTTTGGATGCCCTTCTCAATATACTGCCATTGCATTAATTTGTAAACTAGAAGCGGCAAAAAGTGCCTTGTAGTTTATACGCTACTATAAAGTCCTAGACGGGGATCCTGTTGGACATTTGAGGATCATCAAAGACTTCAAATTAAACATGGACATAAAAACAGTAGAAGATTGGATGATAACGAAGACCAACTATGATGTTCCCTTCAAAGTGGTAAAACCATGTCGCTATGTTTGGGATGCTGGTGAGCCAAGTTTACGTCCAGGTTCTATTGTATTTTATACTGATGGGTCCAAGATGGGAGAAAATACTGGAGCTGTTGTTTTTGGCCCTGGTATCAGTAAGGCTATACCAATGGGATGCAGTCCCACTGTATTTCTGAAAAGAAATAGGTTTGCCAAGATCTGTATTAGTCAAGCAGCTCTAAATGCGCTAAAAGTTTTCATTTGTCATTCAAAGCTAGTGTGGGAATGCATTATTTCTCCGAAGCAATTAGCCAGTAGGAACAAGGTAACTTTATACTGGGTGCCCGGTCATTGTGGAATTCTGGGAAATGAAAACGCCGACAATTTAGCCAAACAGGGTGCGGCATCAAGCTTTGTAGGCCCTGAACCTTTCTGTGGAGTTCTGTGTTCTTCGGATGAAACTAAAAACTTGGGAAATGTCCACGGTAGAATCTAATTGGAATGCCACGGATACATCCAAACAAACAGGTTCATAAAACCCAGTGCAGAAAAAGCCAGGTCCATACTGAATCTAAACAAAAGAGATCTCAGGATAATTACTGGTCTGATGACTGGCCACTGTCCGAGTAAATATCATCTAAATAAGATTTTAAGAATCCAATCCTCCTAGTGTCATTTCTGCCAAACGGAAAACGAAACTGCCGAGCATTTACTGTGCAACTGCGGAGTGCTGTACCATCACAGATTGGTGATATTTGGTAAAGGGTTTCTAGAGCCCTTGGAAATTTGGAGAAGTAATCCCAACAGGGTAATAAACTTTATAAAACGAGTTGTGCCTAGTTGGGATCAGGTGTTACATCAACCATTGTCCATCACAGCTCAATTGTGACAGGATATTTGCCTAGCACCAAATTAAATATGGGTCTTACCACAATATTCCTAAATAATGGATGCAGTGGTTAAACGGCTCTACAGATGAGAGAAAAATTCGCCATGTGATAGCTGAGTCGGCAGTGGCCAGTTAATTCTTTGACCAGCGTGCTGCATTTCGGCTTTGGCAGATTAGTTACACTGTGGTGCATAATTGATCGGACAAACGCCGATTTTCATACAAAATGGCCAAGTTTAAGATGCTATAACTATGGTTTGCTTTGTTGGATTGAGCTCAATTTTTGACACGGAACTACAAATATGCTGAATTTTGTGTATACAAAGTATAAAATGTTTTCGTTCACAGGTCTGGGCGTGGCAAGGCGTTGAAAATATTGCAAAAGTGATCGGACAGCGGTACCCCTTTGATTTACACGCGTGCCGCTGTCCGATCACTTTTGCAATTTTTTCAACGCCTTGTCACGCCCAGACCTGTGAACGAAAACATTTAATACTTTGTATACACAAAATTCAGCATATCTGTAGTTCCGTGTCAAAAATTGAGCTCAATCCATCAAAGCAAACCATAGTTACAGCATCTCAAACTTGGCCATTTTGTATGAAAATCGGCGTTTGTCCGATCAATTATGCACCACAGTGTAGATATTTCGCCACCCCTAGACATGGCTCAGTACAAAACAATTTTGTATGACGACATGACTCTAAACTATTTCAATTCTATATTGTTTGTGCTGAGTGGCCCTGGATTGCCAATCTGAAGCTTTACCCAACACTTCGATACCGGAATAGCTAACTCAGGGCCAATGAAGTCTTGTGATGCTCCAGTGTGAATTAATTCATCAGCCAATCTATTTCCAGCGATGGGAGAATAGCCAGATGCCCATACAAGGCGAACAGCGTTTGCTGAATTCAGCTCGTCGATTTAAGTTCGACAAGCGATAACTATCTCCGACCTAGAGTTGGCCGAAGCAAGTGCTTTAATAGCAGCCTGGCTATCTGAACAGAAGTATATTACTTTGCCTATTAACGTGTTGCTGAAGTGCTTATTGCACTGCGCACAAAAGAGCATAGATTTCAGTCCGAAAACGGTGCAGTGTTTACCAAGTGAGTTTAAGACTGATGTAGCCTTAGCTCACGAGAGTAGACACCAGCATCAGCTCGACCTTCAAGAAGGGAGCCATCAGTGTATCATACGATGCCGTTTGAAATATTTCCCTCCAGATAACCAGATGTCCACTCTTTACGGAAAGTGGATTTCGCGAAAATGACAAGCAATTGTAAGATTGGAGCAAGGACAACTTTGTCCGTGTACACCAAAAGTGGAAGCAACGAGGTGTGTGTTGATCTGCGGTTCACATGAGTTCCCTCTAGTAGACCGTACCTGTAGATGGTAAATGCAAGAAAGTGCTTCTTGTGTAAGATGAATGTGTAGTGCGGCAACGTCAAAGGAAACTTCGAGCGCTGCCGTGGGAGTTTAAGAGAACGCTCCAGACATCGCCATTAAGCACATCCTTTGGAGATGGCCTAATTTTGACTGGATCGTTCTCACTTCACCCTTTTTTCATCACAACAAGACATCCGTAAAACAAAATTGGTCGAACGACAGCTGCGTAAATCCATTTGGTTGTTCATTGGTTTAGTCTACCAAAGGTTCGCCGGCATTGCTCGAATTCTTGATTCTGTACTCATTGTGAGGTGTTCAGGAAAGCTTGGATTCAACAATAACTTCAACGTACTTTCCAAGAAACAGGAGTAGTTGAATAACAGTTTTTAAGCTAAGTTTGTTTAAGAGTGGTTTATTCCACCCTTATACAGCAAAAATGTTTGCTGGGTTTACCTGTCCATTCACATTGATTTCAGAATCAAAGAGACGCATAGGTCGAACGCCATTACGGTGTCGTCTTTTTGTGAAAAGAACAATAGGTGCTTTACTCGGATTTACCGAAAGGCTATATTGGCGACACCACCCCTCAACTAGCTGAAGGGCGCTTGACATCAGGTCGAAAAGGGTGCTGTGCTGATGCACATACCAACTAACAATGCTAGGTAGTCGTCGGCAAAGCCGTAAGGAGGAAAACCGCTATTATTGAGTTGCCTCATAAACGTATATACTACGATATTCCACAAAAGTGGTGACAAGACTCCCC
Organism: Aedes albopictus; assembly: GCF_035046485.1. Classification (NCBI taxonomy): domain Eukaryota; kingdom Metazoa; phylum Arthropoda; class Insecta; order Diptera; family Culicidae; genus Aedes; species Aedes albopictus. Next base: position 328,213,212 of record NC_085138.1, read on the forward strand.
AATGGGGGGCGTCCACAAATACTCAATTTCCTAATCGCTACTTGACGCAATGCCGAAATGAGATGTTGGTTTTGAGCCTTTAGTGAATTCAATTGGTAATCATTGGAGCACAGAGAATCTCTGTGATTGGAGATATACCATGACCCCGTGCGGCTTCCAATATGGCATTGAAAGGCACGTTGTCAAAGGCACCTTCGATATCTAGGAAAACACCTAAGCATTGGGGATTGCTTTTGAGCGAATGCCTTCTCGATATCGTGAATAACCTTGTGTAAAAGAGTCACCGTGGACTTACCAGATTGGTAGGCATGTTGGTTCACATCACAGTAAAACCGCTCAGCACTAAAGTGTGTAAGCCCTACTCATAAGTGCATAATTTCCAGACCACACAAAAATGTGTTACAGTTACACATTCTCAAAAAACAGCTCGTACACTCGTCTAGATGCGAAATGTCGATTTATTTTTGTTTTCCAAGGTCAGTAGTAAACCTAGCTAGATTGCTGTACAAAAATTTTTGCGAGTTTAACGATTTTGCGTACACAGGAGCTGATTTTGTGAATGTGCAAGGGTTACACATTTTTGGTGTAGTCTGGAAATTATGCACTTTTGTGCTGAGCGGCGTTAGCGTGATAAAGAGGCACGTTGGCCAGATGAACGTCACGGAGATGTGATGATATGCAATGCGTTCTAAGCATGTCAGAAGAAAAATAGGTCAAAATGATAGGTCTTAAGCTCTTTGCTTCTTCATACGACGCTTGACCCACTTTCGGAATAAACTTTACAGTATTATCCCGCCAAGATTTGAGAACATACCCGGTAGAAAATCTGCAAACAAGTATTTATTTTTTCAAAACATGTATGAAATAATCAAATTACTTCTGAACCAAAATAGGAAAATTCCATCAGCCCAATGGAGCTGCAGATTTGAATGAAGTAAATCTATTTATAGCCCACTCAATCGATTCTATAGTTACAATATTCCGCGCCGAAGCCAAAGAATCATAATTACAAGAAAATACATCAGGTTCATCCGAAGATGTAATATCCACACATCCGGGGAAGTGTGTGCTAAATAAGCATTCCAGAACTTCCTCATCAGAGGAAGTGACATCGCCATTTGGCAAACGAAGTTCGTTCACTCGGAAATCCTAAGATTTCCCTAGGATTTTGTTCAACCAACTGACTTCACTCGAACTGGAAAGTTTTGTACAAAAGTTTTTTTCAACCCGGATCATTTAGCAGACTTCAGAGCTTCCCTGTAGGCTTTGAGGTCCGACCTGAAAGCACCCGATCCAGCCGAACCTCGCCTGTTCCAACTCTTTCTACATTGTTTCCTGAGCTTAGCCAGATCAGAGTTCCACCAAGGAGTTCCTCTTGTGGTCTAACAAGACCGCAGAAGAGAAGTTTCTTCAAAAGCTTTAATGATGAAGGACGTTGTAGTATAAACAGCATCATCTAAATCACTTGGAGTGTCAATGGATGGTGAGTATCCATGAAATTGGGCTGCAATCATTCGGTAAAGAGATCCCAACAGCGATGAAACCAATTCGGTATCGATTGAAAAACTTCAATGGTGAAACTACACAGACTTCAGCAAATCGGCGAGTATTCGGGTGCTCCCGATGAAGTTGAAAGATCTGCAGTTATACGCTCTGAGTATCAATTTTACGTTTATTTATAAAAACTTTATATGCATGCATTGTTTTACCATTGACTATTCCTGCTCCCCTTCAAATTGATTTTTCGGGACACCTGTTCAATTGTTCATCTACCTAACAGCTGAAAGTTATTCCGGTTTACGGTACCACTACTGTGTGTACAATCGCCGGACCTTCCTTGCAAGCACAGCGAAATCGACGCTCGGCTCTCGAGACGAGAAGCATCGAACGCGAATCGAGCGAAACAGGCAAATAATTAAGGTATGATATCATCGGTTGATTTTTTCCCTCATCGTAGAAGTGTTGTTTGTGCATCATCGCCGCCACCGCCGTCTCCATCGCCAGTAGTAAAACAGTGAAAAAAAAAGAATAACATTGTTTCAATCGTTATACATATTCAACGTGCATCGACCGAAGCCGAAGAAGAGAGAAGCAAAGTTTTATTATACGTACATATATTGGCGTCCCCGCGCGTCAGCTTCGTCTAGCAGTCAGTGTTAACACTTTTGAGGTCAGTGAAAATGCTCGCCGATGCTGGCTGGTTGCTCCAGTTGTTGCTGCAGTAAAAGCTAAGCTTTGTGTGCAAATCTTTGCTGAAGAGAAGTTCCCGGAAAAAAAAGACAAACAACAGAAGCAACTTTGCGGTCTTGTGGCAGCGTGGAGGATTATGAGCTCAAGCCGATTGCCGAAATTTTTAAAACCGGGTAAGTGCTGGATTATTTGTATTCTAAATCTGTGCTGTCTGTGGGATGAAACGTGACGTTGGGTGCTAATCAAACATAACTTGTGCCGGGCTTAGCAGCAGAATGCTAAAAGAAGCCTCCTTTCAATGCAGTGCAGGATTCTGTACAGTGTACATCTCAAATTGAGTTGATTAGTTAGCATTTGCTTGTCAATTTCAGTTTAGCATGATTTCTCTGTTACCTCTACAGCTGCAAAATTGCAAGTAGCAGTGAAAAATTGTGGAACAACGGTCTCGAATATTGTAAAAACATGTAAAAATTTCCAAATTGACTACGTAGTCAGTTATATATTTACGGTTTCTCCAATAGTTTCTGCAAGAATATTTACGAGCAGTATTGAAAAAAACATGTACAGGAATTTCTCCATGGATTTCACTACCACCAAAACTGCCACAAATTCTCTCAAACAATCTTCCAGGATCTTCAGCAATAATTTCATTTAAAGTCGAGTACCCGGGTAAAGCGCCAAATCTCTAATTTTACCATTAAAATAGAATGTTTGAATGGCAAAAATGCTATTAGTTTGTTTGAAATAAGAGTGAAAATAATAAAAATAATAACTAAATGTCTATGGCATCAAAACTAAAGAATAACTGATTTTTCCATTGTAATAACAAAACAATATCAAAAAGAATTATTATATAGAAGTGGATAACTGACAATGAGGAAGATTACAAGTGGTAGTCGAAATACGCTTATCTATCAAAGGATAAGCAAAATAGGGCGGATTTAAAAGGCACAAAACTGATTACACTAATTCGATGATGGTATTCTGCTTAGAGGGTTCGAAAAGTTGGCACAAGAGCAAAAAGAATGTCAAAATTATAACATATTTTAATATGATATTAAATTATGTTATTGTTTTGATATTGTGGCTGATAGAATGATAGTTATATGTGTTATTATTATGTTATTATGCTATGAATATTCAATAATAACTCGCCAATTACAAGTTTTACAATTATGGCATGTTTTATTATTTAAATATGTTTCATCCGCATTTTACGCGCAGCTCGAACGCGAGTACGACCGCTGCCCAAGCCACGACGTCAAGATCATCATAGGAGATTTGAACGCTCAGGTAGGCCAGGAGGAGGAATTCAGACCGACGATTGGTATGTTTAGCGCCCACCAGCAAACGAACGAAAACGGCCTACGACTCATTGATTTCGCCGCCTCCAAAAATATGGCCATACGTAGCACCTTTTTCCAACACAGCCTCCCTTATCGTTACACCTGGAGATCACCACAGCAGACGGAATCTCAAATCGATCACGTTCTGATTGACGGACGGCACTTCTCCGACATTATCGACGTCAGGACCTATCGTGGCGCCAACATCGACTCCGACCACTATCTGGTGATGGTCAAACTGCGCCCAAAACTCTCCGTCATCAACAATGTACGGTACCGGCGACCGCCACGGTACAACCTAGAGCGACTGAAGCAACCGGATGTCGCCTCAGCATACGCGCAGAATCTCGAAGCCGCGTTGCCAGACGAGGGCGAGCTCGATGAGGCCCCTCTAGAGGACTGCTGGAGTACAGTGAAAGCAGCCATCAACGACGCAGCCGAGAGCACCATCGGGTACGTGGAACGGAATCGACGAAACGAATGGTTCGACGAAGAGTGCAGAACGGTTTTGGAGGAGAAGAACGCAGCGAGGGCGGTAATGCTGCAGCAAGGGACTCGACAGAACGTGGAACGTTACAAACAGAAGCGGAAACAGCAGACCCGCCTCTTTCGGGAGAAAAAGCGCCGCCTGGAAGAAGCGGAGTGTGAAGAAATGGAACTGCTGTGCCGTTCCTAAGAAACACGGAAGTTCTATCAGAAACTCAACGCATCCCGCTTCGTGCCGCGAGCCGAAATATGCAGGGATAAAGACGGAGGCCTCCTGACGGACGGACGTGAGGTGATCGAAAGGTGGAAGCAGCACTTCGATCAGCACCTGAACGGCGTGGAGAACGTAGGCACGGGAGCCCACGGCAACGGAAGGAACGACGACGCCAGTGCAGCGGAGGACGGAAATGAACCAACTCCCACGCTGAGGGAAGTTAAGGATGCCATTCACCAGCTCAAAACCAACAAAGCAGCTGGTAAGGATGGTATCGCAGCTGAACTCATCAAGATGGGCCCAGAAAAGTTGGCCACCTGTCTGCATCGGCTGATAGTCAGGATCTGGGAAACCGAACAGCTACCGGAGGAGTGGAAGGAAGGGGTAATCTGCCCCATTCACAAGAAAGGCGACCATTTGGAATGTGAGAACTTCGGGGCGATCACTATTTTGAATGCTGCCTACAAAGTGCTATCCCAGATCATCTTCCGTCGTCTGTCACCTAAAACAAATGAGTTCGTGGGAAGTTATCAAGCCGGCTTCATCGACGGCCGGTCGACAACGGACCAGATCTTTACCGTACGGCAAATCCTCCAGAAATGCCGTGAATACCAGGTCCCAACGCACCACCTGTTCATCGACTTCAAAGCGGCATACGATAGTATCGACCGCGCAGAGCTATGGAGAATCATGGACGAAAACGGCTTTCCTGGGAAGCTGACTAGACTGATTAAAGCAACGATGGACGGTGTGCAAAACTGCGTAAGGGTTTCGGGTGAACTATCCAGTTCATTCGTATCTCGCCGGGGACTGCGACAAGGTGACGGACTCTCATGTCTACTCTTCAACATCGCGCTGGAAGGTGTGATGCGACGAGCCGGGCTCAACAGCCGGGGAACGATTTTCACAAAATCCGGTCAATTTGTGTGCTTTGCGGACGACATGGACATTATCGCTAGAACATTTGGAACGGTGGCAGAACTATACACCCGCCTGAAACGCGAAGCAGCAAAGGTCGGACTGGTGGTGAATGCCTCAAAAACAAAGTACATGCTGGTAGGCGGAACCGAACACGACCGGATCCGTCTGGGTAGTAATGTTACGATAGACGGGGATACTTTCGAGGTGGTGGAGGAATTCGTCTACCTCGGATCCTTACTGACGGCTGACAACAACGTGAGCCGTGAAATTCGGAGGCGCATCATCAGCGGAAGTCGGGCCTACTACGGGCTCCAGAAGAAACTGCGGTCGAAAAAGATTCACCCACGCACCAAATGCACCATGTACAAAACGTTAATAAGACCGGTAATCCTCTACGGGCACGAGACATGGACCATGCTCGAGGAGGACCTACAAGCACTCGGAGTTTTCGAGCGACGCGTGCTAAGAACGATCTTCGGCGATGTGCAGGAGAACGGTGTATGGCGGAGAAGGATGAACCACGAGCTCGCTGCACTTTACGGCGAACCCAGCATCCAGAAGGTGGCCAAAGCCGGAAGGATACGGTGGGCAGGGCATGTTGCAAGAATGCCGGACAACAACCCTGCAAAGCTGGTGTTTGCAACTGATCCGGTTGGCACAAGAAGGCGTGGAGCGCAGAGAGCACGATGGGCGGACCAGGTGGAGCGTGACTTGGCGAGCATTGGGCGTGACCGAGGATGGAGAGCGGCAGCCACAAACCGAGTATTGTGGCGTACTATTGTTGATTATGTCTTGTCTTAATGATGTGGAACAAATAAATGTATGTATGTATGTTTCATCCTGAGCCATGGATAAAAAAAACTTAAAATTGCAAATTTTGATATGATGACAAAAGGTGTTATTCTTTAGTTTGTTATTCGCCTTTACCCGGGTAAAGGGTCTTTCAGAAATTGTGTCGCAAAGTCCTGGAGATATTTCATTTATACTTCGGACATCATAATCCAGGGGGACTTCATAATCCGCCTCGAGATGCTTGTTTCAGAATGACCCTTGAGGCAAATTCAGGTTGTTCGATATACATATAGCGGATGGTCATGAGTTCAATTACCAGCCGCGTCATCAACAACTTTTCGTCAAGCCGACACAAATCGTCCTCTGAGCACACACTTCAACGAAACCGTATAGTTGGATGTTGGCCCCCAACGATACCAAAATGGACTTCGAAATCATTAGAATCTCTTCGTTCTACCGTTGACAAAATAAACGAGAAAAAAAAACATACCGTGAGGTCGCCATTCACCGCTCATTTAAGGGCATTTTCGTAAAGTATATAGGGTAACAATGGGTATTATCGGCAAGTTTGTTCTCTTCGTCATGGGGGGTTTTTGTCAGCCAAATTGCCTGAAACTTTGACATATGATTCAGCTTATTTTGGAAGGATTTGAGACCAACTCTGAGTTCAATAGGTTTCAAAAAACCACCTGAGACGAAGAGAACAAAACGGCCGAGAATAGGTAATTTCCCCTAACATTAAAAATCGCTGTTTGCTAATATTGCACTTTAATTTACGTTAACAACTCAACAATTATGTTGTTATTATAGAAAAAATATAAAACGATTGTAAATATGTTTACAACCGAAAAATAAAAATTCAAATGTGTTATCTCTTGGCTCCTATTACCGCTCATGCTTCCATAACCGCTCATAATGGATCCATTCACCGCTCACTGGATTATTTTTTCATGGAATCACAGAAACTATTCATTTATAAAAACTGAATAACTTTTATTTACCAAAGTATTGATGATTCATGACGTTCAGTTCATCCTGTTTTTTTTTTCAAAAAGGAATCTTTAACGGGTTTTACCTGTTGGATATTTCTTCCGCTGTTTGCCCTGAACAGTTCCCATGTTGTCCTGCAGCGCCATGTGAAAAATATTTTTTTAGAACGTGATTTCATGTACACCCATATAAAAACTTGGTGAAATGAAAGTTTTTTAATGTGGCAGCATGTTACCTTCACTTTTGTTACGATACTTTACTAACATTTGATCATTTTTGTATGATTTACCCAAAATGAGCGGTGAATGGCGACCTCACGGTAGTAGCGATCAGTGTCAACAGTGTTAGTAAAACAGTGAATCATAGACTTTTTGCATACACAGTACAACAGTCAAAATATCCTTCGCTCACGTAGTCCCTAAAGTGACAAAAGAGGAGTAAAGTTAGAATAAATATTGATACATAACATTTATTGGTCCATGCTGCTTGAAAAATAACCCATGAGGGGTTACTTCTACGGAAACTTCGGTAGACAGAAGCCCTTTTTCATTTGATTTCCATTACCAATGCCTGCAGTGTGCAAAACGTGACGCGAATAACTTCACCTCGTATGCCTGGGTGAGCAAACACTGTCAAGCTCACTTTGGATCAATTCAATGTGCTCCGTTTCGTCTGAGGAATTCAATCGACACAAGATGCCGACAAAATCGCAATCATCGAACTCATTGAACCCTCGAAGCTATTCAAGCAGAATACATCCAGAGAGAGAACGTGAAGGCGCGAAGCATCCAAACCATTTGCAACGGCGGAAGCAAGAAGAACTTCATCCCGGTTGAACTCTAGGGTAGAACTGTCAAGCCTCAGCACTGCTCGGCGTCCGTCATCACCATTATCTCCGTATGCGAAGATACTTGCATCAGCATCGGATAACCAATTAACCATCCTCCTAACCGACAAAAGGAATCTGCAGTAACTGCTTCTGATGAAAACTTCAACCTTCTTGCCGAGCCCCAGACAGAGATCACCATCAGGAATGCTACCAAAACCGATCACATCTTCATCGAGACTACGGATCTGTTCAATCCGCGGTCCTTGTCGATCAGTAGTAGTTGGTCAACGTCGTACACCAACGTCTCCACCAACTTCCCGATCAGTACGTGAATTAACTCATGCCGCACTTCTTGGAGGTTTTCGAAGCACGTTGAGTACACAATACACAAGAGACACTCTTTCTGAAGCTGGATGCACGTCCTTCCTATTGCCCGAAGCAACCCGTAGCGTACGCTGCTTTCTTCAAGGTTGATGCTGAACTCGAAACGCTCCAAAACACCTGGAGCTTATCTGCAGATTAAAGTTGAGTAAAAATTACGGAAGCTATCCACGGTCAACACTCAGCATGGCTCATTCTAGTACATTCTAGTCGGCATGCGACGCATCGTCAACAATAAGGTGGCCGTCATTCCTAGACTCAAGCCCTGTCTGGATGATATCCTTATCGCTTGTCGGACCAAGAAGAAACACAATCGCAATCTCTACGGCGTTCTCAAGCGTCGTGAGTATCAATTTCACGTACTTCTCGAAATGTGTCGTTTCGCACTTTCCTAGGTCGAGTTTTACGAACACATCGTTAATAAAAATGGTATTTGACCGGGAACCCTTCCAAAACCGTTGCCATTTCCGAGATGAAACCTCCGAAAGACGTTCAGCAGCTCCGTTCCTACCTCAGTGCTGTACTGTGAATTACAGAATTACATGGATTTGGACCGACGAATGTCACCAATCCTTCGAGCAGCTTAAAGTCATTATACTCTACGATCTGATGCACACCCATTACAACCCATCCAAGGAGATCATCGTTGGAGCAAATGTATCGAGGACGAAAACGGCTTCTCCGAGAAGCTTACTGATCGAATCGTATATGGATGGTGTAAAAAAAAACTCCGTAAGGATTTTGGGCGATCTGTCTAGTTAGCATTAGCATTAAGCGGTTCGCACAAATTCGTAGGTGATACAGTCCTACACCGCTGTAATGAGGGTTACCTCCTTCCCGTCCGAACCAAAGCACAAAGATTTGGGACTAATCTCTGACTCTTAGACAAGACTCACGCAATTGTTCCAATGGTCGAGCACTGCCCTGGCCACGTCCTTGCGACTGCTGAGGAATGGGAAAGGATAGTTAGTTTTGGACACCTATGAAAAATGTAGACAGCTCTACGATCTCTCAGGCCTAGATGTCACGGGAATTTGGGTTTTGTTAGTGGAAGGGTTAACCGTTTGTTGGAGGAAAGTCCTTGACGGTTTTGGAGTGGACTGTAATTGGTTCCTCAATCCCCCAACACGATTGGGAAGTTCCTTAGGATTTCCAGAAGTAACCAAAAAGGGGGGGGGGGGTTCGTCGGGACGACTTAGGTTCCCCTTTCTGCTTAAACACCTTTATTCCACACGATACATATATTTGTAACGGACACTTATATTAAAACACGTTAAAATCTATTTACAATATGCCATTATTGGCGGCCCAGAGGCCAAACTCCTACTGGCTAGTGTTCCCTTATCTGTTCTTTACTATACCTCCCTTATAATTACGTAATACTGCATCTTCTCTTCGCCTGATTAGTTGTAGTAGTGTCCATGTGCAATGGGGTGAAATATTTCCTAACTGCATACAGGGATGAACCTCTGGGTGGGCAGTGATGCTCCCGAACATCCTCACCCACCCAGAAACTGCATCAGTTTCTGTATTATTTCCGATCCAAAACGTTGAATTTCATGCTAATGCATTCCTCATGTATTGTTGGTGCTGCATTTATGGATGAGACGAAGCCATTCTCACCCACCGTGGAAATCCTGGGTGATCGTTATACCTAGCAGGATATGCACCACCGCACGCATCCACATTCCGCATGTCCGAGTCTTGGATGTCGAATTTCCTGGAGTAACCTTGGTGCATATTTGGCAATTGCAAGTAGCGACTATGAAGCTCACGCTCCGGATGTCGAAGTAACCCTGCTACTTCGACGGTTCCAAATCCGTTGAAACCTCCCGATGCCGAGGTAACCCTCCTACCTTGCCTGAAAATGTTGACCATGGAGCCCACGCTCCTGAGATCGAAGAAAATGTGGAACTTCGACAGTCCCAAACCCGTGTTGGAACCTTGGTTGAACCAGTAGAGCCCAGTGCTCCGTGTGTAATTGTCTGGATATGGCTTGGGTATTGATCAAAAACCTTGGGCCCAATGCCCGGGACGTCGAGGCAACCCTGCTACCTCGAAGGCGTTGCGATTGATCGAAGAGCCCATGCTCTGAGTATCGAAGCAACTTCGTTACATCGACGGCTCCAAACCGTTTTGGAACCAGGAAGGAACCAATTGAGCCCTGTGCTCAGAATGGATCGCGATTGCAGTACATTACTGCCCTTGTTGTTGTTGACCGATGAAAGATGAAATCGATGATTGGTTAAGCCAAGTATGCAAAATTTTGGAGCCCAGTGCTCCGGATAATGTGTTGATTATCGTCGCCCCATGACGACATCCTCGATAGATCAGAATACAGTGTTCCAACTGCATTCAAAGTACACACATATGAAATTTAGTCCATGGAGTGGTGATTGTGCCAACCCGTTTAAACCTTCTCTGTTGTATACCTTGGAGCTTGAGTGTGTGGTGAATTCGGACCCTCGAACCTGTTCGCTCTGTTTACATTCTCCTGAACGCAAGCTCGAACGTATCCGATATGTTGAGCATGTCTCTGGCTTTGTGTTTATAATTGCGCCATCCAGTTGTGATGGCTTCTGTGTGATTATCAGCTCTGTTTGTTCGAACCAGAAGATGTTGGTGTTCGATCTATTAGTTCACACATCTGCGTATCCGCACTGTCCATGTGCGTGTTGGAGATGATCCAGACGAATGCCTATCGCTTGACGTTGGATGTTGATATTCAGGTAGTCTTCTGCTTTTTGGGTTTGGTTGGCTGGACTTTGATTTGCTTGTATGGTAGTAGCGGCTGCGTTTCTCCACATTCCGATGCAGATACCGACAAGTGAAAGAAGATGTGTAGTGAACCAATGTGGATCTAGCTTCGGCAGACATATACTGCCTTATCACTAACCTGCACGAATATGTGTTGCGCCTTCGCCGAAGCCAGATTTAGGGATGATTTCCTTCAAAACGAGTTGAGCGGATGGTTGTTTATATTTCGATCCACCTTGGAGACATCATATAGATTGCAGAGCATAGTCGGAGCTGCTCCACCACCTGAGTCATCATGCTTGTATCGCCATCGATAGTGCAAAATCCAGAATGGCAAGATGAATCCATACCAACTTGCGCCGTCAGTTAGCCATTGCAGATGATAAAGCCAGTTTCGTCATATAGTGATCGTCCATGTGCACAATGAAGAAATTCCAATTAGGGTGTGCGTTATCTGTTGTCCTAGCTTCGGAAAGGCTGGACATATTATTCTGTCTCACTCACCTAGAAGGGAGTGTTTTGGTGCTCCCTGATTTCCAGTAGGGTAGTGAAGGTATTTTGGACCGGGCAGGTATTTTGGCCCACCTAGAAAGTTTTATGATATTTATCACATAATCTCTACTAAATCTTGGTAAATTTTTATTGGAACACAAAAAGTATTCAACTATGTGATGACCTTTATTTTGGATGTCAATTAAATATGCTGTTCAGTATCAAAAATAGAGAAAATGTTTTCACTTCCAATGAAACGCACGGAAAAGCACCAAAAACAAAGAAGATGACAAATTTGTAGTCGGCTTCGAAGAGGTATTAAATTTTACAAATAAATATTTATTTCATGTAAATGTAGTTAGGGCCTTGTAAGAACTCAAAATAAATTGTTCTTAACCTCGGTGGAGCGATAATATTTACTAAAATGGTGATTTGAGGTATGGCCAAAATATGTTCAACATAATCAGATGTGGACATATTTTGGACCACCTGTCAGATCCATCTCTCCAGTTCCCTCTAAAGGGAGAAAATATTCATGCCAATGTAATGTACTCTAAAAACAGATAAATAGAATAAGTTGGGAGTCCCCAACTTGGGACCTCCCATGATCTGGGCTGTTATACGTTTATTTTACAATGAGATTGTTGTGGGTTCGATTTGTTCTAACAACTTTTCGCCAAGTTAAAAATTTCGATTCGATTTGTGTCCTGACAGCTTTTCGACAAGATGAAATTTTCAGGTGTTTAGTCATCCAGTTGTCCTTCTCGGCAATCAGTAGATGACTGAGACAATGTGTTATCTAATGTATGTTTGACAATTCACGTATCATTCAAATTACTTTATTTTTGATGGCCTTTCCACTCATTACAATATGTGTAGAACGCCTTTATATTTAGCAAAATCACTAGACTTTATCACTTCCATGAAGCGTTACGAAATTTATGCATGGTGACTGACGTCATGTAAAAAAATACACGTTTTGCGTAACATTTTTTATGAAACATCATACAACAATGCGTAAAAACTGGCAATTGCAGCAAAATTTTATCTTTGTTTACCGTTACGTAATTTTTAAGCGTTCCCTGCCTCAAAAAATGAATAGAAAAGATGTAAACTTCACGTAGTTTTAACTATGTTGAAATTTTTGCTGAGGTAACTTTCATTTCATCAATCAATTGAAGTTTAATTTGGTGGGCCAAAATATGTGCACTTGGTGGTCCAAAATAAAATCAGGTGGTCCAAAATAGAAGCCCGCGATCCTTCAGGAGTTTTGATATTTCTTGTATTTACTACAACAATTTTGAGTTCTGTTTTGCCTTTTCCGACAGAAAACATGTTGATCTACGTAATGCCTACTAAAGTTATCCATATTTTGAAGTGAGAACTTTCTTTTTTCGCTGAATTGTTCATCCACTTCCTAAAGGGGTCCAAAATACCTCCCTTACCCTACGCCGATTCGTTACCCAAAGTAATCCAATTGAAGCCAATGTGTAACATTTACGTTGGCCACCGGCTGGTATCCCCATCCTCGTTCGTCAGCCTTTGATGATTGGTGCTTGGTATCGGATTTGCTTGGATCTCGTGATTTTCCTGCCGGTTTTGCAGAACGTCGAATGGTTGTCATCGGAATCAATCCAACTAATATTGATGGAATCTGGTTCCCTTCCGATATTCGATCGGATTGCGGATTATTGCTCCACGATTGTGCTTGACTTCGCAATGGAAAGAAGCGCTCGGATCGATTCCATAGTGATCCTTCCGTTTGATCCAGTGTGAGGTGATTAGTCCAGATGGAGAATTTCTTTTGAAACTTGCACCACCATAACGTCGGTAGTGGCAAATGATTCAGGGATGATTGTCGTTTGATACTGGGACGTTTGATCATGCGTGTCTCGATGGTTTGGCCTCGTTCGTGGGTAGTGTGTGGAGAAACCAAGGAAGGCATTAGTACCGAATAGGGATCCGTGCTTCGGCAGGACATATAGCAAATAGTTCTACTAACCTGAGACGCCATTGCTTTCGCCCGATGTCCAACTGAAACGTATTCCTGATGTACGCAAGTGATGATGGCGTCGCTGAGTTCCCATCCAAGTTTTAGGCCTTTTCAAATAGCGAGTACCTTCCATTGGGGCCATCTCGCAATGGCGCTTGTCTCAGTGGTCCTTTGTGTGTCTGAGGGTTCCATGATCTCCATTGTCCATTGCTTGATGTCCTCCCGGCTCTTATCCGATTGTCCTCTCGGTTCCAATCCAGCTCGAAGGACCAAATGTTGGAGGAAAGTCCTTGACGGTTTTGGAGTGGACTGTAATTGGTTCCTCAATCCCCCAACACGATTGGGAAGTTCCTTAGGATTTCCAGAAGTAACCAAAAAGGGGGGGGGGGGTTCGTCGGGACGACTTAGGTTCCCCTTTCTGCTTAAACACCTTTATTCCACACGATACATATATTTGTAACGGACACTTATATTAAAACACGTTAAAATCTATTTACAATATGCCATTATTGGCGGCCCAGAGGCCAAACTCCTACTGGCTAGTGTTCCCTTATCTGTTCTTTACTATACCTCCCTTATAATTACGTAATACTGCATCTTCTCTTCGCCTGATTAGTTGTAGTAGTGTCCATGTACAATGGGGTGAAATATTTCCTAACTGCATCCAGAGATGAACCTCTGGGTGGGCAGTGATGCTCCCGAACACCGTTGTTAGTGGAAGGGTACGTTTGGTCAACGTTCAGGCACACCATTGTTAGACTGCTTTGAATCAGTTGTCTGCCCAATTCATATAATTGTAATAAACGCATTAAGTCATTAGTTATCCAACCACCATTGAATACAAAAGTAATAAGCTATTAGCTCTCAGCAACTTGCATTCTTTGGTTACGACTACTATTGAGAATCGAATGCAGGCACCCTCAGCATTGAAAATATTGATTTAATTGCAATGTTCAGCTTTTGGTAGCTATTTTTACTTTTACATGCCATGAAAAGGGAATCAACTTCGGAATCTTCTCCTGGTTACTTAAGTATAAAGGGGCTGTTCATAAACCACGTAGACCAAAATTTGGTCATCTCAGACCCCCCTCTCCCCTCGTAGACTTTTGTCCATACAAAAATTTTGAAATTTGCGTAGACTTTAGTCAGACCCCCCCTCCCCCCAAAAAGTCTACGTGGTTTATGAACGGCCCCAAACCAAACCCCTTAATCAAAATCCCCGGCAAATAGGGAAGTTCCTAAATTTTGACCACCTAAGTTTTCAAATCCATCCATTATCATCGGGGTCGTACGATTTCAGATTTGACAAGACATATGTACTCTATCCAAACAAAATAGATCCACACATAAACGCCAACTCACCTAGCCCGCCACGGTACGGCAGACAAACCAGCTGGTCGCACGAGACGACCGACGGCGTTACCTATGGTTATCTCCAAGTTTGCTATCTGCTGGGGCAGTCTTTGTGTACAAATGATATAGCTCTATATAGCTTTAGGCCATTATCACTGACGCGATACCGCGCATTGAATTGGCACTATTGGGCTATGTGTACACAAGATTTTGTGCACTACGATAAAGGTGTATGTTAACTAGGGTGTAGCTTGCGGTTCAAAAATTGTCAGAACCAAATATTCGTATCGTTTGCCTTATTCTTTCTATGCCTATAATTCCATTCAAGATTTCTAAAAAAAAAATTTTTTGATTTTTTTAAAAAACAGTATAAAGCAACAAGCTGCACACTAATGTTCAATAGTATGGGACAAATATCAAATCCTCGCTCCAGTCGACTTTTTAGATCCCATTTAGGTCCCATATGAACTGTGCAAAATTTCAGCGCAATCGGTGAAACTATAATTTAGCGCAAGCGGTTCAAAGTTTTCATAGGATTTACTATGGGAAAAGTTACACTTTCAGATAAAAAATCCCAGAGGTCGTCCCTTGTCTCCTTAATTCAAATCGATCAATGTTTCTTGTAGAAAAATTAATTATGAAACTTTCCTTCGAAGACCGCAAAACAATTGGATGCTTGTGGAAAAAGTTATTGATTTATTACCGATTAGTGTTCAAATGAACGGCTTTTTGTTTTGTTTTATTAGCAGCACTGTAGCTGCTGCCTTGGCTGCTGCTGTTTCTGGGGGTGGTGATGCCTCCCGCCACCCCATGCAACAACGGCAGCAGCAGTGCTGCTGATAAAACAAAATAAACAGCCGTTCGTTGGATCACTAATCGGTAATAAATCAATAACTTTTTCCACAAGCATCCAATTGTTTTGCGGTCTTCGAAGGAAAGTTTCATAATCAATTTTTCTACAAGAAACATTGATCGATTTGAATTAAAGAGACAAGGGACGACCTCTGTGATTTTTTATCTGAAAGTGTAACTTTTCCCATAGTAAATCCTATGAAAACTTTGAACCGCTTGCGCTAAATTATAGTTTCACCGATTGCGCTGAAATTTTGCACAGTTCATATGGGACCTAAATGGGATCTAAAAAGTCGACTGGAGCGAGGATTTATTTTTTCCATACAAGCGTGTACCATACTAATGTTCAAGTTCTCTCTAGCAGCTTGCTCGACCATAGAGTTATATCCATTCCGCCCATATGCCTTTATCATTACGTAGATAGCTATAGCGTTGGGATTTCAGTTTGGGCGTTCACATTCATATCACGCTATCACAGTCCACTTTGTGACGGCGATGATGGCGATGAAAGCTTGCCGGTTGAATTCATTTTTTGCTAGTTGCTCTGCGCCTCGGCTCGCCCAGCAGAGGTTGACGTACCTTGCAATTGTTTTCCTGCTTCCATCTATTTCCTCCTTATGGACAATTGACGGCATCATCATCGTCAGTTCGTGCGTGCAGTGATTTCACTTTCCGATAGGGTACAGTAGGAACCCATTGAACGTACAAGTCACGAATCGATCCGATGCGATCCGAGCATACGAGCGGTATTCGATTCATTCGCACGTTCCGACGGTTGCCGGTATGAATTGATATTTTAATTTATTTAACCTTGACCATACCGGGTCGCTAGAGAATTCTTGTAGACTGCAGAAACGGCCGGTTTTGTTCTAGTTTGATACCAACGACCACCGTCGTCGATGGCGATGAAGCAACTCGGAACAGATATAACGAACGGTTCCGTTTGGCATTGAGAGCTTTGTTTTTTTTTCCTGATAATGCGGTCATCGATCGATACGTCGTTGCTCCAATTATCACATCAATTAAGTTAATTTGATTTGAGGAAATTTGTCCCACCTGGTGCGCTATTTCTAATGGTTTGGTGCTGTTAAGTGTGTTTACAGTGGCGGACGAAACAATATAATCGTTGTATCAGCGTAAAATTTAACTTCTTAAGGTTATGAAAGAAAGCTTTCAATGAAAAGACCACTCCAGTCCAGGATGTGTACGGTCGGTTATGCTATACTAAAAGAATTATTCCAGTATATACAGTGTGTTGTATATTGCAGCTTAATGGTTTGACCATCACTGTGTATCTACTATGCTTCTTCCATCTATTCCGTCTGTTTGTCTACAACCAGTGGCGTAGTCCGTATCTTACCCACCATTTCTTTTGGTGTTCCAGAAAACCGTACCACGCCACTGTTCTTATCACGTCCGAGTCTGGTTCTGCTACGATTCATGCCCGAACACTTATCACTAATTCATTCGGCTGGTCGATGATCGAATCATACCACCCGGTACGTTTTAACACCTCCGAGGCGCGCTCTGAGTAATGAATAGCGTCAGCAGCGTCGCGAGTTGCACATAACTTCCCCTAAGCACCGGACACTAATTGAATTTACTCTGTCTGTCGCGGGCTCAGTTATAAGCGTGCCGTAAATCGCTTCGCATTACTGACAGTCGCGTCGTTGTTATTATTAGGAAATTTCTTGTCTTTAGTTATCTAGCAATTTGCAAAAAAAAATGGAGTAACACAACCCTCAGTTGTATGTTAAGTCGTCGTCCTTCGTAAAATCTGCAAGCCATCCTAATATTTCTCTCCCTTTCCTTCCCCACTTCAGATGACGATTCCTTCTCGTCAGAACGTGACGCAGCCCCGTCCGATGATCACGTAACCTCGTTCGTCTTCAACGCCCACCATTCGCTGAACCTTGCCGCACAGCGCGAACGTCTTCCGATTCGGCAGTACCGCGATCAGATCCTCTACTGTCTGGAGAACTACCAAACGTTGGTACTGGTCGGTGAAACCGGTTCCGGCAAGAGCACACAGGTACCACAGGTGAGTGTCGATTTTCTACTAGGTATATGTTCCTATTAATCTATGACTGGGCGCAGTGTGCAGCACAGGTAGACGTTATTACTTATACGTATAAGGAACCAAATGACAAGCACAAAAACTGACACCGGCGACATTATCTTATCGTTCGGTTATTGGTCCAATACATGAGTCATGATAAATTCGATAATTTATGATTTTCGTCGTGTTGGTCATTCCATTCTCTATTAGGAATTCCATCGGAAAATTCCATGTGTTTCTAAATCATATGTTCTATCATGGCTATAAAATAGACCTACATATTCGAATAGTAGATCGACCACTTTTGCATTCGTATATCGTGTGGCAGGCACGCAAATATTTCATACATAAGGAAGTAATTAAGATTTCTGTTACGAAAAGTTATACGTTTCGTTATACTGGCTATGTACTAGCCTAGGATACTCCGGGAACATCAAACGAAGCATATATTATCAAAATAGCCTCAAACACCAATTATAGAACCCATTCAATGTGTTTGTTTCGTAAATTATTGAACTTCATTCGTTGCAAGCTATTTTTCATAAATATTTATAAATGGGGCACGTTCGGTGTAGTACTAGATTTGTAGTCATGAGCTGAATTTTAGTATGGTGAGAAGGTCAGTTCTCTATTTCTGTAATGAAATGGTGCAAAAAGCGTGGGTATTATGTTTTCTTGCCTAATTTGATGCTGATTGAGCAAAACTTTGAATAACTATGTTGTTTATATTGCAAGAAATGGAGAAAACAACAACACTGTTGCCCAAAGTTTTGCTCAAACAGCATTAAATTAGGCAAGGAATCATAATACCCACGCTTTTTGCGCCATTTCACTGCAGAAACGGAGAATTGACCTTCTCACCATACTAAAATTCAGCTCATTACTACAAATCTAGTACTTCACCGAGCTGTCCTATTGCTTTAGAAGAATCAGGTTCTTGGAATATCCTGGAAAGAAATCATTATAACAAGCAAAAATTTTGGAAGTTGATTACGAAAAAATATAATGAAGCACTACCCAACAAACATTGTTGCTGTTCAACAGATGAATAATCTTCTCTTCAGCTTGATTTTAAAAACTTTGGCTGAACAAGCTGTTATTCAGCTATCATTGTTAGTTGGGTACAAATGCATATTGAAATAGAACGTATTGTAGTGGATCACTACAAATGCGTAATAAACAAGGACATCACAAGTAGACATATACTACACAGAACATACGTTTTGCCCTGTCACCCTCTAGTGGATAACAATTTCCGAACCCAGGATGACGAGGTTTCATTATTGTTCTAGGTCCATTAGTCAATCCTGTAATTGTATTTTTTTGGCAGGTTGCCTTTAGTTAGCAGCAATAGTTGCTTACATAGCTCGAGTTTTATCTAGGAATTTCTAATCCTAAGGGGGCACCCTGATTCAGATTTCAGTACGAGACGTTAACATTTGGATGTTCCTGTTAGGGAACGATTCACTTATTTGACCGTTGATTTTTGCCCGAAATGTCCTGAATCATCCGGCCATTAAAAATGAGATGGCTCAGATCCCATGGTGCTCTTTTATTCCAGAGCACTATAAATGTACATTAAACTTAGGAACAAAAAAAAAATAGTACAATTAACTCAAAAGATAATTTTAGCATTTACCATGTACCATGTGGCAGGCCCATGAATGTCAAGTAAATTTATTTTACGAAAAATCTGAGCGTCAATCGATTAGGGCGTATGGGTTATATACAAGTTGAATAAAAATACATACAGTCGGGTCTCCTATAAGACGCTGCCACCCACTTCACGCTCACTGTATCCCACGTTGTCTTTCAACCAATAACGTGCCTAGCCTGTAATATAGTCTTACTGCAGGCAAAAAATCAACTAGATCGGATGGAAGACAGTTGGGAAATTTCAGTGGGCGTAAAGTGGGTGGCAGCGTTTTATAGGAGACCCGACTGTAGTATAGATTTCGATGAAAATCCCACGAACAACTGGAATTTCAATTTTAAACATTTCAAATGCCGATTAGCCGTTCCGAGTAAACTCTGGAGAAAAACTGTTATATCAAACCTCAATTTCTCTGAGGACATTTTGCAATTATATCCAATTTTTTTTCCTATAATCTTTTCTTTGCTTCCTCCTCGGAGGATCTTATCCAAATTCTTTCGTAGTTTCTAACAAAATGCTTCTCGTGAGTTCTTCTTTGAATTTATCGAAATTATTTTTCCTTGGAAAATATGACGTAGTTTTTTTTTCTGGATTTCTTCAGGATTTTCTTTCAAGTCCCATCCAGAGATATTACACTAACTTGCTCCCAGATTTCCTTCTGAGATATTTATGGTATTCCTTTCGGGATTTATAAGATTTGTTTCTAGAATGTCTACCAGAGTTTCTTTCATAATTTCTGCAGGAGAACCTCGCGAGATTTCTTCTGGCGGTATTCCTGATATGCTTCCATAGTTTCTCACTGGATTTCTTTCGGGGATTCTTCCAAAATTTATCCAAAGCTCCTTCAGGAATTTCTCTTGATGATTTTCCTGCATGGCTTTCCAACAGCTTTTCTCAGAATGTTTGCAAGATTTCTGCAGAAGTTTCCAAGGATTTCTTCCAGAGAGTTTTCTGGCATATCTCTTAGATTTAACTCGTAGTTTTTCCTGGCATTTCTCTAAGAGACTTTTGGTGTTTCTCCTTGAATTTCTCAAATATTTCCTCCTGGGATTTCTTCCAGATTCCGATAGCTCCGGTAGTTCCTCTTCTCTTCAGATTTCTTTTCTGTATTTCTTTTGACATTTCTCGGAGATATTTAACAAGGAATATCTCAAGAGCTCTTCCGTGAAAAAAAAAACTCTGTAACAACTTCGAAAATTAATCGCCGTTGAATGTCAAAAGGAACACCCAGAATCTCGTGATAATTTTCGGTAGGGATTTTGGAAAGAAATTTTAGAGTACCGTCTTTCCCCGCTGGTTCGACACGTTTTAATATGAGACTTTTTAATTCGTACCCTGCTTATTCGACATATGTCGAATTAAAAAGTGTTCAAATGTCACAGTGATGTATACTGTACAATGCAAAACAGTTTGATATTGTGCTTATACTCGCACCCGCAGCAGCTCGTCTTGCAGCCGCTAATTCCGAAAGTTCTGATTTGGTGCTATTCGACACCCAAACCAGCTGGAGACCAAACGGAATGTACTGAGGATGGCAACAATCGTAGAAAGAACAAGATTTTCATTCGCACCACCGCAATATCTGTTGAAGTTATGTTTCAATACAAATCTGGAAATCAAAACAAAAATAGAGTTGTCAAATTTCAATAAGTATGGTTGTGTAGGGTGACCAGTTTGTCGAATTAAAAGTTTACCCCGGTTATTCGACAACAGTCGGTATCGAATTAGCGGGGTAATACGGTAATCCCGGGAAAACCAAAATAAAACATCTCAGCAGGATCACTGCAAGAAATCATGTAAACAACTACGTTGACTTCGTCAGGTTTTCCTCATAACATTCCTTTTAGCGGTTTTCAGAGATCATCCTTGAGTTTTCCAAGTATTTCCAAACGGGATAACTCCCAGGTTTTGTTTTTCAAAAAAGTTCATTTTCTCAAGATTTCTCCCGAAGTTCCTTTCGAAATTTCTTCAACAGGTCCTTGCGGAGTTTTCTGACCTGCATCCCGGAGAAATAATATCAGGGATTGTTTTAACAAGGAATTTTGTAGGTTTTCCGAGGAGGTATTCCAATAAAAACTCCTGGAATAATCCTTGTAACAACTTCGTTAGACAATACTTGTTAAACATCCAGAATCTTGTACCAATTTCCGGTAAGGATTCTAGGAAAGAATCTGGGAGTAATCCCGAGAGAATCTAAAAAAAATCTCAGGGATCTCAGAAATCCTGTAAACAACTACGAGGAAAAGTCTGGAATGAAATAACGAGAGAACTGCATGAGAAATATCCTGTATTGCTGATATAGATAGACAAAATGATCGGAACAGGCAAAATTTTCACTTTTCAATTTTTTTAACTAGCAGTAACTTTTCGAAAAGTGCTTCAAATATTCTCAAATTTTCACTGTAAGTTAATCAATTAGTTGTGTATCAATAGTCCAAATTTGGAAAAGATCGGGCTATTCCGCACGTAGTTATAAAGCTTCTAGAAAATGGTATAATTATTTTATACCCAACTTTGAGCTCTTATATCTCCTGATTCAATTAACCGAATGCAATGAAATTTTGACCATTTATGACTTAAATGAAATTGTTGGAGGAGTTATTCCAAGAATAACTACTGTACAAACTCTTGGACAAATCCGAGAAGAATCACAGCGAATTTGCAAGAGGGACTCCGGAAGGAATTACGAAAAATCATTCAGTTCCCGCGAAGGGCTCTGAGAGAAATACCAGTAAATGTTCTGGAATAAATTCTGTAAAGGAATTCTGTAGAATTCTTCTGAAAAAATCACAGAAGAAATCGGTCGGAGTTCAGGAATCCTTAAAGTGTCACAAGAAGGATTCCAGGAAAGAATACATAGTTGTATAAATGACTGTGCAAATTTGGAAGAATCTCCGGGAGAAATTCAAGAAGGAATATCAAGAAAAAATATGGAAGAGATTTTGTAAGAAATAAATACTGATGAAATGCTGTGTAGGAATTTCTAAATGGTTTTTAATTTCCAGATTCATTCGTGTCCACATCGAATTTGTAGCATGTTATCGAAATTGTTAGCTTGCCGCAAATATCTGCTTAATTTAGGAGCACACCTCTTACTCTTCTAGCACGGTTGTACAGATTCCTTATTGATTTAACTTGCTTAACTTAACCACAAGCTTCCTGGAAGGCTCAAGTTCGGAAGAAATAAATTATGTGCATTTCAATTATAAGTAAATACTATAAATTGTGAAATTCGGTACTTTTAATTCAACGTCTCAAAATTAGACAAAATTGAGATCGAAAAATCTTAAGCATCATAAAAACACAGTTTTTTGTTTCAAACAAAAAATACTTACAAGGTAAAATTACATAATTAATGAATGGCCCCGTAGGAAACGATGTTAGGTCATTAGAACAGAGGAAATTAGGTCACATGGCCCTTAGAGCGAATTGATGTTGAAGCGATTGGATAACAGTTTTAGAAAGAGCAGCCTATTATTAAAAGAAAGAAAAAAACTCCTAAAAACTCTGTAGCCGTGCAACTTAAAAGAATACAATAAGAAAATTTCCGATACCACCCGTAACTGTGTATTGTGTAACTTAAAAGAACAGCCTATTGTCGAAACACCAATAAACTGACAAAACAGTGTAACTCGAAAGAACAGTCTTTGATGAAAATATGAAAATATCTTTCTGTGTGGCCTACTTAACATCTCAGTAACAGCTTTATTCGTAAGCACATTTAATTTTCATAATAAAAAATCTCTGTTGAAGTTGGTAACAACTTGTGTGACAAAAACGGCTTGATGACCTTTAGCCAAATGACCGAATGACCACACACCATAATAATGGCAAATCCCGAATTTCTTATTATGAAATGAATAGGCGTTTTTTTTTTAGTAAGATAACACATGTATCGTGACGAATGATTGTCGATTACGAATCATGTTATGATTCAATGTTGTGTGATGGCACATTTTCAAAGCGGTTGCAGACGTTTAATCCATCAATTATTTGCAGACAGATATTTACTATCTTGTAGATAAGTTATCTGGATTTACCGAAATGACGTTTTAATGTACATACAGGGGATAGACAAAATGATCGGGACAGGCAAAATTTTCACTTTTCAAAAAATGTTCAACTAGCTGTAACTTTTCGAAAAGTGCATCAAATATTTTCAAATTTTTACTGTAAGTTCCTCAACTAGTTGTGTATCAGTGGACAAAATTTGGAAAAGATCCGACAATTCTTCACGAAGTTATAAATATTTTTGAAAAAAGGTAAAATTATCCGATAGCCAACTTTGAGCTGTTATATCTCCGGATTCAATGAACCGAATGCAATGAAATTTTGTCCATTTATGACTTATATAATGAGCCATGTAGCACCATTGACTTAACTTAATATTCTTAACACGGAAGAAAGTTATAACGATTAGATTATTTTTCTAAAAAAACACCAAATTATCCAAAATATCAACATCGTTTCAAAATTCAAGATGCAAATTATAGTTCATTTAGTTTCCCTCTAATTGACTTATATATAAATGCGTTTTGAAGGAAAGTAACAACATAGCCGCCAATAAATTGAAAAAGTAATGGGAGGCATATTAAAAATAGACCAATTTACTAAAAAATCGTGAAAAAAAATATAATCACTATAACTTTTTCGCTTGTTAAAAATTTCAAGTTAAGTTAAATGTTTTCCAGAATTCATTATATAAGTCATGAATGGTCAAAATTTCATTGCAATCGGTTCATTGAATCCGGAGATATAACAGCTCAAAGTTGGCTATCGGATAATTTTATCTTTTTCAAAAATCTTTATAACTTCGTGAAGAATTGTCCGATCTTTTCCAAATTTTGTCCACTGATACACAACTAGTTGAAGAAATTACAGTAAAAATTTGAGAATATTGTATGCACTTTTCGAAAAGTTACAGATAGTTGAACATTTTTTGGAAAGTGAAAATTTTGCCTGTCCCGATCATTTTGTCTATCCCCTGTATCTGGAATTAGAAACCGATAACAGAATACGGGCTATTAAGCGACTTAAAGGAATAGTAGCAGGTATTTACGACTTATCTTTGTTTGTAAAGTCTGTCTTTGCTCAGCGCTTGCAGCCGAGCTAAAATAGGTCTCCAGTCTGCATGTCAGCAACGGTAAGAGGTGGATTTAATTTACGTCAAGTCATGAACTGATTTCCAGGTTAGATTCCTGATGAAACTACAGCAAACACAACTTTTCAAAGTTACCACTGGTGTGGTTCCGAACGCGGAGTGCACGGCTTGTACCTGTACAGAGACGCTCTTATTTAAATCAGTTACGCGCTTGATTGAGTTTCTACTGAAATATTCAAGTTATAACCTTCGCACGTACAGCTATTTTTAGGCCACAACCTTTTCCTTCTAACAAAAAATACCATTCTTTTCCCATATGTGATTGAAAATATGAAATCTACTATTCACCACGCTCAAATCTAATTCTATTGCTGTCATGTTCTTTTCATCGTTGGTATACACGAATGTATGGACCCATTCAGAACATCAGCACACCGTTGCTGCTGCTACTGCAGTCTGTTGCGCACCCGTCACGTAATGTTTCCATACCTATAACACTATTTTTTTTATTCAACTCGTCATCACGTCATCATCCTGGCCTGTCGTTATGTAGAAAGTATAGGGGTAGAAAGGTGTGTCGCTCGCGGACTCAGTCTCGAATCGTTCCCCGAAAGGACTGCCTTCAATAAATCCATCAACACATGAACCATGTACAGTGGGGTTCCAGCTTTGGCAACCAAGACAGAAACAAATTTATTTATACGGGCTTGGTGGAGAACGTGCCTCTAGAGCCGACCTACTGACCTATGCAGAAAATCCTGGGTTCAATCCCCGGCCCGTCCCTCTCCTCCTACTTTGTATCTTTCTATGTACTTTCTCTCTCCTCTTTACATATACAGCTCATGTATATTCACATGTTCATAGCCATTGCTAGAGCAAAAACGGGTTGAAAAAGCCGTTTCCCTTCCTTCCAACGTTCCTAGCACAGTGTAAATATATCATATAACGCCTACGAGTTATGCAATCAATACACTGAGCTATTACCTTAGGCCGTTCGCAATGCTGTTTTATTTTGTATGGCGAGTTTTAAAAATGTTAAAACTCGCCATACAAAATAAAACAGCATTGGGAACGGTCTTAGGCCTGGCATCCACACACCAATGTGTGGACCAAGGTACACTAAGGTCTTTTTTTACACGGGTAGTTTTTCTGCTTTAACTCGGTCAATTTTGAACCTACCTATCTGATTTTCCGTATACAGGTAGTACTAACCGTGTCTACCTGTGTACAAATTTTCCTGTGAATTGGCTCAAAATTGACCGAGTTAAACCAGAAAAACTGCCCGTGTAAAAAAAAGACCTTAGTGTATATTCAGTCTGCTGTGGATACAAACGATTACAATCATCGTTTCCTTCCCCTTCACCAGGGTGCGAGGCCGCCATGTTTAAGAATCCAACATCTTGTATGTAAACATTTGTGTATCCACAAAGGATTCCATTGTGGATACACGATAGATGTTGGCTCCTGTCAGATGCATTAGGTGGGATTAGGGTTGCCACATACGTGTTCCCCTTCCCCACATTGACCTGCAACCTGACGATGCAGGCGCCATTGTCGCCTAGAAATTGAAGATCACCAACACCATCACACTGAAGATGCGTGCTAGTCCCCGGCAGAAACCTCATTGATTCCCTGTGTGAGTGTAGCTGGTCTGGCGATGCTGGAGTAGCATCCTCGGGCGATCAATCAAGCTCAAGCTCAAGACAAGACAGACATAAATTTATATACTTTTTTTGTAGAAATCTTCAAAAGTATTCACAGAAAAACAGATCATTTTGTCAGTTATCATAGGGTAGATCTGAAGTATTTTGGGGAAATGAAGTCAGTTTGCGAAACCTTGATTTCAATGAAAGACGTTTATACGATAGGGACAACCTTGAAATGTTCTTTTAAAGCTTTGTTAGTCCCCCAAATTTTGACAAAAATTGGATATCACTGTACAATAATTTATTAAGTGTACCCAGCATGCCCAATCTACTCCAGTGTTGACGGATTGGGTAATTGCTCTCGGGTGGCATAAAGGAGGTAAAAATAGAATCTGATGACGGTTGAGTAGTCATCACGTGCTCGGGAAATGGTTTTTCTGGTTATTCCTCATTGATCAGTTCGGGTGACGAAATTGTTCAACACTGTGCTCAGTAATTTGTTGTGGACCATAACTCCACCCACATACTTGGTTTTCTCGTCGCCGTGACGCAGATGAGGGTAACAGTATTCATTATCAGGACGACGTCTTTGTTGATACTTATACCTAATTATCTACTGCAACAAATCTCAAAGCTTTGCGAGTCGCGCATATTATCCCAACGTAATAAAAGAAGTTATGACGTAATCATTGCTGCAAGTTTTTTTTTTAATTATCGTTACAGGCTAAGAGTTGACTTACTTGTGAAAGTAGAGACAGTTTCGGTAAATAAAGTGTTAGATAGGAAATGAATAATGGAGAATCACTCACTTGAGCAATGCATACTAGTTGTTGTAATGTAATGATGGATAAAATACTATCGTAAGCTACCATTAATTTTTAAGAACTATATTTTTTTAAAAGTTGACATCGGCATTTTGCACTTTGGCACGGAATTGAAGAGCCCAGCCCCAGTGTTACA
This sequence comes from Aedes albopictus, assembly GCF_035046485.1. Taxonomy (NCBI): domain Eukaryota; kingdom Metazoa; phylum Arthropoda; class Insecta; order Diptera; family Culicidae; genus Aedes; species Aedes albopictus. The sequence goes on from NC_085138.1 coordinate 328,240,228, forward strand.
TGGGGGCACGTGAATTACGAGTCACTAATGTTGACACCAGTAAAAGCTTTTCGCTGACGTCACCCGAACAAATCAGTCCCGGTATTTGTGTTCTCAAACAACTCAGTCCTTGCATTCCCTTGGCTCAAGGATAAAACAGAAAGGACATCGCCGGACGGTGCGCTATAAAAGCATAAATGCAAAACAGGGACCCCGGTTCTTTACAACGGCAGTCAGCTAGTCGGTCGGTGTGTTAAAAACCCCATGAAATATTCATCGTGTAGATCGGAATCAGAGTGGGTGCTGGCGGTAGGCGTTTAGCTTGGCGGAATATCCTTCGCCCCCGTGCAGTGCAGTGGTGGACCGGAATCCCATGCATTGACGAACCTTAACAAAAACGGCGCCCACCAAGCCAAGGACCTGACCAACAAACGGATATGTCTCACTCCTATCGTAGTTCGCCCCTTCGGCCGAAGAGGGGGTGTAATGTGTGACCGATTTGATGTCCGTGGGCATTCCAGAATGAATTATTAATTTTTAGTTTGCGCCGAGCTTGTTTTTCTTTGGCAATTCCCTAGGGCCCTGGGAAAGGTGGGTGGGTATGCTTTGTTTGGGGCGCACAAATAGACGGGTTGAGGACGAAAGAGTGGAATGTTTTTACTCTGCTTGCTTTTTATGGCGTTCGATTTACTGTTTAAATGCGTTTCTACGAAGCTAGCTATTTTGAGCTGAAGCCACAGGAGTATTGGTTCGTAAAATAATAGTTTTTTCTACTGATCAGAAGGCATATGAAAATTTTGAAACCTTGTTTTGTCTAATGATGTCGATCTCTTTTAACCTTCACATACCCGACCCTCGACAACTCATTTTGAAAATGCTGGCATTTTGTCAATTTTCATTTGATTTTTTGAAGTCGCCTTTAATCGATCATAAATTGGTGCAAGTTTATCACACTCAAGTGGTCATGTAATATCCGGAACCATTCCGGAGATATTCCGGATTGTACTGGGGTCAGAGGGTGGGGGAGGGGTTATGTTTTGCCAAATGGCGAAAAGTGATTATTTCGTGTGTTATTGTGTTTGAGAGGCCCCCGCGGAACCTGTTTCAGGTGTTCCGGAGCGGCCATATCAGTTGCTACATACTTCAGTCAATTTTTTCTGCCCCATTCTCTTGAAATCATGAAGGTTGATACGTCGCACGGTAGGTTTTGGTTGCAAACCAGAAATGTCCCCGATGTCACCCCCGTGGAACCTATGCTAGATGTTCCGGGATGGCCATATTAGTTGATACAGACTTCAGGGTATCGTTTCTGACTCAGTCATTCGAAATCATGAAGTTTGATATGTCGCACGACATGTTTTGGATGAAAACCAGAAGTGTCCCCAATGAGGCCCCCGCGGAACCTGTCACGATGATCCGGATGTGTCAACTTATTCAAATCCGATTATCGCAGTTGTGTTTTACTGTTCGCAATAAAAATTCCGCTGAAAATCAATGGTTCAAACACAATAACACACGAAATAATCATTTTTAGCCATTTTGGCACCCTTCCTGACCCCAGTACAATGCGGAGTACCTCCGGAATGGTTCCGGATATTGCATGGCCACTTGGGTGTAATAAACTTGCACCAATTTATGATCGATTGAGGGCGACTTAAAAAAAATAGATAAAAATTGACGAAATGTCAGCATTTTCAAAATGAGATGTTGGGGGTCGGGTATGTGAAGGTTAACGAGTACTCTACCGTGTGCAGCATAATTATGCCATGTTCTATGGGAATCCCTATTTACATGAAACATGAAATAGTTATTTAGTAAATTAACTCTTGATGTCATCGACCAAAAGTTTGGGGTCACTATCGTAAAACATGGAAAAGTGATTTGTTGATATCTTTTTTTTATCTAGTTCATTTATTTGGGGCTCTATCGCGTATAACGCTTTACGGAGCCGAGGATCTTTCTTTGTACTTAATAGTATACATTATACAGAGTAATAACTTTTTAATGATATCTGTTAGTAATGGGTGGAAGCCAGGGTACTCGTGGCAGCTCGAGGTTAAAAGGTCACATTTTGAGGGATGGACAGGGAAGGATTGGGCCAAAGGTTTCACTGCTGCTCATCCGGGGGTGAATCGCATCTTGCTAGCGTATTCGGTGCCTTGTGGTGTTGGTACCAACGTATTGTGGGACTTCCGGATGGCCAGGAGCAGTTTGGTAACACAAAGAGGACAAAACAGAGAAACAAAAAGAAAAATGGAGAATTACACAAGCGAATTAAACTTTTATACCAGCAGAGCGAAGAAAGTCGAAAATACATCCCATGTATGTGACATCGCGGGTCCCCAACACATCTCTCACAAGGGTTGTCTACCTCGGGCCTCAAGGGTATCCAATAGTAGCGCTCTGGAAGCGTCATTATCCGGGCATTGCCAAACTACGTGGTCGATGTCATCATAACCGGAACCGCACTTAGTACAAACATTGCTCAACGCGAGGTTAATCCTGTGTAAATGCGCGTCTAGCGAGTAATGGTTGGACATAAGTCTTGACATCACGCGAATGAAATTGCGACTTACATCCAGACCATACCACCACACTCGCAAAGAAACATTAGGTATAATGGAATGTAACCACCGTCCCAGCTGGCCATCTCGCCAATCATTTTGCCAACTTTGAAGAGAACTCTGGCGAACAAAATGGAAAAAAATCATCATGTGAAATTCTTCTATCATAGATCTCACCTTCCTGTGCGCCCAACTTTGCGAGAGAGTCCGCCTTCTCATTGCCATAAATTGAGCAAAGTGAGGGGACCCATACAAAGGTAATCTTGTAGGATCTTTCGACCAGTGCACCTATCTGCTCCCTTATTTTTGTAAGAAAGTATGATGGATGTTTAACAGGTTTTATCGACCGGAGTGCCTCAATCGAACTAAGGCTATCCGAGAAGATGAAGAAATGGTCTACGGGCATGTTGGAAATCATCCCCAAAGCGAAGTTGATTGCTGCCAGCTCAGCAACATAAACCGAACAAGGTTCCTGAAGTTTGCGGAAGGCGGTGACATTTTCACAGGAATTGACATTTTGGTACTTTTCGTTAGTTAGGTAAAAAGCAATCGAAAGCTAATAGAAAATAGGTTGTATTACCGGTCTTATCTTAAAATTTGGTCGACCCAATTTCCAGCGACACTGCCGTAAGTTTATATTCACTTTTTAGAAAATTTGCCAACTTTAGCTTAAGTTTACATACAAATATTTTTGAAAAAGTTTCACCTAAAGCATGTTTAAAGTTACTTTGACTTATTATCTTTTGAATGAGACCTAGGGTTTTGAAATCGGACGCAAATTGACGGAGATATGGGCTTCAAAAAATGACATGTTTTTTAGGGGGTGACCACAAAATTTTGATCGGGAGTGTAGGTCATCCAAACTGTTCCTGAGGTAAGATCCTAAAGCCTACGAGTGTAACGGTAACTTCTTTCGTTATACAAAGCTACAATTTGTAATCTATCATGTCCTGTAAGTTTTGTGAAAGTTCAATAGACAGAATCAGATCAGTTGGGTTATCCTAGGTCATCCAAACTATTCTGAAGTCCAGATCCTGAAATCTACGGGTGTGACGGTAATTTCTTTCATTATACAAAGCTACGATTTGTTATCTATCATGTCCAGTAAGTCTTCTGAACGTTCAATAGACAGTATCAAAAGGATATCCTTTGTCATCCAAACTGTTCTTGAGTTTAGATCCTAAAGCCTACAAGTGTAGCGGTAACTTATTTCATCATACAAAGCTACAATTTGTTATCTATCATGCCCACTAAGTTTTGTGAAAGTTCATTACACAGTATCAAATCAGTCGGGATATCCTAGGTCATCCAAACTATTCTGAAGATTAGATCCGGAAATCTACAGGTGTGACGATAACTTTTTTCACTATACAAAGCTACGATTTGTAATCTATCATGTCCAGTAAGTCTTCTGAATGTTCAATAGACAGTATGGGTGACTGCCCGTATTATATCAGTCGGGATATCCTAAGTCATCCAAACTGTTCTAAAGTTCAGATCTTAAAGTCTACGGAGACAACGCTAACTTCCTTCATTATAAAAAGCTACGATTTGTAATTTATCATGTCCAGTAAGTTTTGTGAAAGTTCAATAGACAGTATCAGATCAGTCGAAATATCATAGGACCTAGGTCATCCAAACTGTTTTTGAGTTTAGATCCTAAAGCCTACGGGTGTAACAACAACTTCTTTCATTATACAAAGCTTCGAAATGTGCTGGGGTCATCCAGACTATTATGATGTTTAAAATCTAGCATTGAAGTTTATGTTTTGGCTATATAAAGTTAAGTTGCATAATATATATATATAAAAATGAGTTTGAAGTCCCTTTGAGGCAACAAAACTCAAGAACGGCTGAACCGATCGGGATGACTCTTGCACAGATCGATTCGTATTCATGGTGGCTGTGTTTATATGTAGAAAAAGTTACCAAAATTATCAAGAAAAGTATGAAAATAGTGAAGTTGCTAGTTTTCTATGAGCTGGGTAGAAATTGAACATGATCGGAATAAAACCAATCTAGAGGGCTGTGCTGTTATGAGCCCAACAATTGTCAATCCACCACAGCCTGGCAAGACAAAGTATGCCGGGACAGCTAGTCTATTATATATACTAGACTGGGTCAACAAAGTCGATTTTTTGGAACAAAGCTTTTTCGACTCCTTTTAGCGTCCAAAACAACTGTGCAAAATTTGGGAGCGATTGATTGCTTCCCCGTATTCCGCATTGCGATTGAAATTTGTATGGAATTTAGTATGGGAAAACGGGATTTTTTGCATTTTTCTCTTAAATTGAAATTTTTCGTCTAAAACAATCTAACCAATGACGGTAAAGTATAGCCTAGGTTATGCCGAAAAACTTTTCCGAAAACCGCAAAGTGATCTGACACTTGCGAAAAAAGTTATAAGGTTTGCCCGGTGGTGCTTAACATTTAACATGTAAAGGAATCAATAATAAAATCTCAATTTTTGGCCTAAGTTACCAGGCGAATAACTTTTTTCACAAGCGTCAGATCACTTTGCGGTCTTCGGCAAAGTTTTTCGGCATATCCTAGGCTATACTTTAACGTCATTAGTTACATGGTAATAGACAAAAGAATTCAACTTATGAGTAAAATGCAAAAAAGTACGTTTTCCCATACTAACTTCCATACAAATTTCAATCGCAAAGCGGAATACGGGGACGCATTCAATCGTTCCCAAATTTTGCACAGTTGTTTTTGACGCTAATATAGATTGAAAAAGCTTTGTTCCGGGTTGATACGATCAAATTTAAAGTTTCTCCATACAACGTTGACCCACTCTAATATATACTTACTGGTGCTCACAGAATATAATGAGAGACTATGATATAGCTTCGATACAATCAGCATCGCACGCACCGTCCTGCAATATATTACATAAGATCTTTTTTGCTGTTTTGAGTTGCACAACATTACCAACAATCATTACGTATCTAATTCATTTATTTAGCGTTAATACCATCTATAATGAATCTCAATCATCAATTCTTCACCACAACACTCTGTTCGTGGCTGCAGTCCTTATCAGTCCTGCAAAATATCAGTGTCAGTGTTTGTTTTTCAGCCGAAAATGAATGACTGCGGTGGTCGTTTTCAGTTCCTCGATGTGAGAACTGACAGAGTCCGAGAGCTCCATTCGTGAGCAACCCAACAAGGTCAATTCCCAATCATCCACACACTACCATTCGTCTCAAGCGGTAGCTTGTGAGAGTGAGTGCCCTATATGCTAACACGGGTGAAAATACTCAAATACAGAAAATTGAATGGAAATTTAGCCCTGTCAGCTCTCGCTTTCAGCACGCTGCGTGCGAATGTGAGTACTTATTTCATTTCGCTCCCGTGTTGCTGATCGGAAAGCAACATTGACAGGAAAAACAAAACGGAGAAAATGAAAAAAGCAAAATATCGCTATCATAAAGACCTGTCGAAAAATTGCAGCACTGGTCCTTATCCTCGGCCGCGTCCCACATTTGCCAGATCGTTCTGCACCTGGGCCTAATGTTTCTAAGAATTTCTTGTGACCATCAACTATTCAGTGAACATTATTGATTATGTAGGGTTAGTCTATGTCGCGGGAAAGAATTTTGATACAAATGTTAACTGGAAGTTCTTAGTTGTAGGAAAGTTTAGTAAAGCTGAAATATCTCACAGAATTTCACGGATCTGAGTGGGTTAGACTAGGTAACGTAACTTTTCATAGCACAAACAAACAATAACTACAACGAATGCAGATTTTTAAAAATGAGTCTCATAAAAGTTTGTACAACCTTAAATATTTCAAAGGTACAGAACAATGCCTGCTAGTCTTTAAAAAGCTTTAGTAAATATGATTCGTTATGTATCATTATTCAATGTAGAAGTTGTGTACTCTATGAAAGATTAGATGACCCAAAATATCACAATATCATTAAGTGACACATGAGAATAAAGGGGTTTATGGATCCTATTTGGATGTGTAATGATGCTCTCCAAAACGAAATCATCAGTGGTTGTTTCTATCAACTTAGCTCCATAAGAGTAACGAAGATCCATGATATCCCAAAAAAATATGTAAAACAACGCTTATAATTTTTCGAACTACTTTGGTAAATACAGTTGACTATGTGTAGACCTGAAGCTATGGTCTCCGGAGTAGTTTGGTTGATCTGGAATATCTCAAAAGTATCTTGGAATGACTCATGAAATGCCGGGTGGATTACAGATTACAGTTGGGTGTGTTATGTTTCAGTTCATTATGAGAACAACTACTGTTACTGTCAAGAGCTTAACTTCAGGACCGTTTGGATGATCCTAAATGTCCAAAAGGTTTTTAATAATATGTACTTAGTAGACTTCAGGTTGGTCCAGTAACCGCGATTGATGATGCAACGTTACTCAGAATATCAGATATGGCTGCTGTTACGAGTGTAGACCTGAAGTTCTGCACTTTAAGGTAGTTGGACTGAATATCCCTAGAGGGTCTCTAAATGACATTTGATATATCAAGAGCTTCACAGATCCCAGCAGATTATTGCATCTTACTTTGCTTTATAGATTACCGCGCAAATGTTCAATCGTCTAAAATATTTGTTCGCACGTCTAACACTAAAGAAAATAGCAAGTAAACAAACATGGACCACACAAAAACTGTAACCGACGCTTAAAATTTCTAGCAGCGAAACGAATCAATGTATGCTGAAACTGGTGGGAACATATTGTGGTGTGACGAAAAATTTCTGCAGGGGGTCAAATACGGTGCAAAAAAAGCAATAGTAATGCTATTATTTGTGGTGAAAACACATAAAGTCATTCGTCTAGATTTGAAGGACTTCATTATAGGACAGTTTGAACGACGCTGAATGTCCCAAAGGCATTATTATATACCAGATACTTCAGATTAGTCAAGTAACAGCGGTTGATTATGCAACGTTACTCAGTATAACAGAGATATCAGGCCAAACATTTCAATAGGTCCTATCTGCATTTGAGAGGCTCTCTTTGTTCACTTTCTCTTTCAATAATTCCAACTGAACACTTTCCAACTATTTTTGCAGTACAAATCAAAAGACGATTGTTTTGACCATCGATCAATGCAAGGAGACAATCATAATACAAATAAACAGCTGAGATATTGACGAAAGAGAGGGAAACCAAAGAGAGCCTCTCTTCTGCAGATAGGACCTTTAGACATGTTTGGCCTGATATAGCTACTGTTACGAGTGTAGACCTGAAGTTCTGAACTCCAAGGTAGTTAGACTCCAGCTGATATTTCTCAATGAGTTATTATTGGTATCGCTCAAGGAGAACCTTGCGCAATTCCTCCGTATATTTCGGCTGGGATTCCTTCAGAAAGACTTTTTTCTCTGGAGGAATATAATTCTCAAGGAGATCCTCTTAGACTTTCTACTGGGTTTTCTTCTATAGTTTCTACAGGGACTCCTCCAGTAAATTCTTTGTTTGCTTTTCCTGAAGATCCTTCTAAGATTCCAAAAGTAACCTCTCGTAAAATCTCAGAAAGCGCTTCTGAAGAAATTTCAGAAGAATCTTCAAGAGATCCCAGAAGAAACTTTCTCTTTAAAATATCAGAGAACATACTGAGGATGAATAGTAGATACAAGACAGTCTTGAAAATCCCAGAAAGCATATTTTGAGAAGTCTTAGAAAGACCTTTTTAAAGAATTCCATTATGAGTATCTGAAGGAGTATCAGAAGCAATTCCTGAACAGAACCCACAAAGAACCAATGATCCCTCCAGAAATTCGTTCTGCGACTCCTACAAAAGATCCTTTTGAAATTCTTCAACGATTTCTTTTTGGGATTTCTTCTGGTATTCGTAATAGAGTTTTTTAAATCAAAATTTGTTTACGATATTCCTTCAGAAATCATCTATCATCATCAAGAGTTTCTTCCTTCAGACTCCAGTAGATACTCCAGAAGAAGTCCTAGAAGGCATTTTTATGAGATCTCAGAACCCTTGAGGAAGTGGGGTTTCCAGTTAGCCTAGTGGTTAAGGCTATGGATCGCCAATCCGAAGACGGCGTGTTCGATTCCCGTTCCGGTCGGGAGAACTTTCTCGACCCCCTGGGCATAGTGTATCATTGTACTTGCCTCACAATATACAAATTCTTGCAATGGCAGGCAAAGAAAGTCCTCCAATTAATAACTGTGGAAGTGTTCAAAGAATACTAAGTTGAAGCGAGGCAGGTCAAATCCCAGTGAGGACGTCGAGCCATAAAGAAGAAAGGAAGAAGAACTGTTATTTTATTCAAAAAACGCATGAGCTGCTAAAATTGCACTTTGAGAATAATTGGAATGTCCCAGCCCCTTATTCAGTTGGATCTCATTGCAATAGGAAGCAATCAGTGAAGTACTAGATTGAAAGTAGTGAGCTGGATTTTTGTATGGTGAGATGATCAGTTCTCCATTTCTGTAATGAAATGGTCGAAACAGCTTGGGTTATATGATTTCTTGACTAATTTGATGCTATTTGAGCAAAAGTTTGGGTAACTGTGATGTTGTATTATTTATTTCTTGCAATTTCAACAACACAGTTACCCAAAGTTTTGCTCAAACAGCATCAAATTAGGCAAGAAACCATATAACCCACGCTGTTTGCACCATTTCATTGCAGAAATGGAGAACTGATCAACTCACCATACAAAAATCCAGCTCACTACTTTCAATCTAGTACTTCACTGATTGCGTCCTATTGGTACCAGCTCAGATCAATCACGGAGGAGCCACCATTGACATGTATAGTCAGAATTGATCGTTTTGATCGATTCCCGAACCCTCGAGGAAGAACTACTTGAGGAATCGATGAAAACTTTTTTCCCTCTCTAAGTAGCGCTAGTATGAGCTACCGGTTTGGTCTATAGACCAACTTATAAGCATAGCATATCTTACGTTCTGGATCACATATTTTCTGAAATGAAAAAGGCATTTTGTAAACACAAAAACTTTAGTTTGAATTTCGCTCTCTACGTGGTACTAGCACAGACTGTGGTACTAGTGCTGTGATGAACTATCGATTTGCTCCTAGCATCGTATACCACGCGCTTTGCACCACTTAAAAGGATACTGTCTTCGAAAAATTTTCTTGGTTCGTAATAAACTAGACAACTAGACAACAAAAAATCAAGTAAACAGGTAAAATGTATTTACCCAACTAACATATTGTCAAATAGAAATTATGAAGAACTAATCACATTTCATCCCCAATGCATACCCGCACCTCCTGTTCGCAACGCACATATGGGCATGGAAAGGAGTAAGAACACACAAACCGTGCGGAGGGAAGACCTGCTGTCGCGGACCGCGTTTGCTACACTACAAGCTAGTATATACTGATGGTGGTTCCTTTCTCTCTCTTTATTCCGTTTCAGACTGTGGCCGCAGTAGCTTAGAGCTTACATCACTGAGCGCCCAGAAATCGGAAGTTCCAAGTACCTAACCAACCATCCCAGTACCAGTACGTAACCGTAAAGGCCTTCTTTCCGCAACGGAAGTGAATAAAGTTTGTTGAAAGAAATTTGAGTTTTGAGAGAAAGAGAGAGAGAGAGAGAATAGTGCAACAACCATGGTGGGTCCCAGTTCGCAAATCAGCAAACTTTTGCTGACACTGCTGTTCCTGATGATAATATTCTTCATCTGGATGGACGTCAATCTGTACATTCGCATTCAGGACTACCCGATTCGAGACAATGAGATTCGGCTGATCAATGGAACTACCGTGCTGAAGCCTACGTTGCCAGTTACGTCGCCGTTTGCAACGTCCTCGATGCCTTACAGGCAACCGCAAGTGGCCGCCCGATACGAAGATGTGGCGTGGGTATCGTGCGATTTGAATCCGTTGTGCGACGTAACGGTGAAGGCGATGATGCTGGACCACACCAATCATTACCTGTTTGCGCCGATGGCCACCATTGCTGACAATCTGGCGGGATTCTCCAAGGGGGATCTGATCACGCCAAACATGATTTCATTTTTCCACGTGTTCGTGGCGATTGCATCGGGACGGATGATTGCGTCGGATTCGCTCGGATACCGCAGGATTGGTGTGGTTCTGTTCCAGTTCCGGACGTTCCTGGACGATTTGGATGGACACGTTGCTCGAGCTAAGAAAAATATCCGAGGAGAGCGGTCGGACATTGGTTCGGCGGGATACTACATCGACGGAATCTGTGATGGGTTGGGATGCATCGCGCTCATGATTGGTGTTTTCATTTTCCTGAAGAATAATCCTCCGCGGCGGGGCTACACTCAGCTGCAGTCCATTATCCCAGTGTCCGAGTCGAAGAGCTCCGAATCCGGGGTCATCTACAAGGTGAAAGTAACAACGAAGAAAGTGGCTCGAAAAGTGCTCTGCTACAGCGGGATTCTGCTGCTGAGTTCTACCGGCTGGAACCGTTACATAGCAATCTACCAGGACATGCTGGAGCGAGAGGACGTCACTCCGACCCAGTTCCTCCACCAGGAGTCTGTGTTCCGATCGACGGGATTCTTCTTCATCTGCTGGCTGTGGCGAATTTTCAACGTTCACGCGCTGCTTCACTTCCTGCTGCTGAGCATCTTCTGTGATAAACTATGGGAGTACCTGCGGATGATCCAGTACGCCGGCTTCGTTACGCTGCTGGTCATTATCAGCGTGGCCGAGATGCATCTGCTCGGGGTGCAGAATTTTATCTATAAATCACTGACTGGTAACAATACATCGTTGTGATTAAACTAAGATTTAGACGTACATAATGAACGGAAAACAAACAAACATTCAGAGCGTCCTGAAGAAAAACTCCCCCCAACGTCCCACTTATTATCATTATACTATTCGTTAGCTACTTTTTACACTGACATAAACATTAAACTATTGTATGATTAGTGCACAGAAGCAAAGCCTTAGAAATTAGTTAGGAGAAAGAGAGATAGAGAGAGAGCGAGCGAGCACGAATGTATCGGAAAGCAAAACACAATACAGAATTAATACAGAGGAGAAATTTAATTTGTCCTTTTGCAGCAAGTGTCGCCTTCATAACTCCCGTTTCCTACACTGAACGCAATTTGCGTGCTTTTAGTACCTATGGTGGTGTTTTTAGTAGACAGACAAGAAAATAAGTAGCACTAGAACATGAGTCTCGGTAAAGGTTCTAGAGCAATAGAATCTTTTCATAAACTGCGGATATCATAACAAATTGTTATTGTTGTGAATTGTTTAGAAATTTCCATTATATCATGCTTTTGTACACAGTTTTAAGTGCTGTGCGGATCTCGGTTAAAGATCATTATTATTATTTATTATTTTATTCAGCAAATTTTGCTGAAGTCTCGGTTAAACGCTTGACGTTTAATGTTTAATGATAGCTGCAGCCATGGGTGCTGCTATGAATAAACTTGACTTTTTGCTGATATTAGTTAAATTGCGATTGCCGAGCGCTCGGCTGTGCGGATCTCGGCAAAAGAATGAAAATTAGCCGAGCTCAACTGAGTGTGTACTCTGTGTATTCTGCATAACCCTTTCGGGATGAACCAACGTAATTCTGCTGTTCCCAAATGCAATTAATTGAAAAACATGGTCTAAGGTGTTCCGAATCGTGGATGTTCTAGTAATACTAATTTTAACAGCTCTTCTACTAAAGACATCTCGATATGTACGTTTGATCGTTGATTTGTTTTTATTGACAGATTAAGATCATACATCCTACCCAGAGAGTTGTAGAATTATACCTATATATTTAAACGTGAGCAAAATCAAAGGAGTGAAACGCAAGTAGAAAACGAAAATACAAAACACAATAAAGAGATGAACCTATGTTTAGAGTGTTGAACCGGAATCACAAACCTTCTTTTCTATTGCTAGTTTCTAAGACAGAGAAAGATGTGAAATAGCACTATATTTAGCGTGTAGTTTATATTAAATACGGAATACGAACGGAAACGGAAACAATATCACAGTGATGGTCCGGTTGGAGGTTGGCAAAGCCAGCGGCCCATTCGCTACCGACCGATTTTAGTGCACCCAGTAACGTAGTTTGAAGGGATTAGAACAGGTGAACTTGGAACAGGTTATACGTGTGAGAACTATTAGAAACGTTAGAATTGCATTTTCGACTGCGACCCGCTAAGTGTATGGGTGGAAGGGAAAACAGGAGTGTGTTGAAATATTGCCCCCAATGGAAAGCTTTCTAGTTCGAACGAACTCTGCAATGGAGAAATTATAAAAGAAGCAACAAGAGAGATACAAATATATGTGTATATGTGAAGTTTGAGGCAATGAGCGTTATGTGTTATTTCCGAAATTTCCTATTTGACCGTGGTTGATGGAGCTACCGAAAATGGAGTCTGCAAAAACACTTTAGAGTAAAGTGGGGCAAAAGTTCGAGTGGGGCAAGAGTTTCTTTTGAAGTTTTTGAGCTTGATTCAAATTATATCTTTCGGGTGTCAAGGTTGTTCGAAACTTTTTTGAAAAAGAGTCTTTCATTCCAAAAATTATGAAAATTGATCAATATTTCGAAAAGTTATGACAGAATGTTGGTTTTTGATCAACAAATTGTAATATGCGATGGTCCTTCCAACGCATGGAATGGAATTGTAATGAAATCGAATTCGATATTTTATTTTGGGGCGTAACTAGGTATATCTTGAAGATGCTTTAGCAAGTATAACTTTTTGCAAAAAAGATTTGGAAATCATATTTTACACATAGTGGGGCAAAAGTTCGAATTGTGGTGCAAGAGTTTAAGTCATGTGGCAACTTTAGGTAAAACCCTAAAATTCTGCAAAATGTACATATTATCTCTAAAAATGATGGAATCAGTGAGAAAATTCGCTCACAGTTGAAAAAAAGTTGTTTTATCTGAATTTGGCGAAAAACTACTAATTTTTGGTGAAGTAAATTTAACCCTGATTTGGGTAAAATCCAGATCGAACTTTAAAGTGTATTCCAGTTCGAACTTCAAATATTAATTGGTTTTAGGTATTCCAATTTCCAAAGTGTCGAAATAGTGTGCTACGGTTAGCGAAATGCCACAAACACTAGATTCGAACTTTTGCCCCAGTGGTGGGGCAAGAGTTCGAATTAGACACACACATACAAAATGTGTTGTAACTCAAAATTTAAAAGACATTTGGCGTAACTTTGTTCAGCAAAATTTTAGCTCATGGATCGTAGAGTCACCACACGGTATTCATTTATTAATATCTGTTTCGATTTCTTGAATAAATTTGAATTTTCGACTAGGGTCGAACTTTTGCCCCACCTTACTCTACAGTGTTCAATGTGCGGAAAATAGGAGCCACAAGACTTGGGGATCAAGCGAAGATTTCAGTTTACATTAAAAAAAATCGTACATAAGCCTCATGTACTCGAGATCAGGTCTTCCCAACATATCTCTAAAATCTTCCTTTTCTGGTTTCCCTCGGGCCTTAAGACCGCACTGGGCGGTATTTGAAGCGTCCGCCACTGCTCTGTTGTTAGTAAGATGAAAATCTCGTATTCTACTCCATATTGTGGACTAGAGATTTGTTCGTTTGTTTGCTCACTTGCGGTGCGATTCAGCTACGTCAGTGCAGTGCAAATTGAATTAATATTTCCAGCTTCAAAATCGCGAAGCAAATTTTTAGAAAGAACCACGATGTCTGTCATTAATATCAACTTACATAGCGTCCACCTTGGGCAACGAGTCCGCTTTCTCATTACCCAAAATCGAGCAATGCGATAGAACCCAAACCAAGATGATAGTGTATGGTTGCATCGATACTCAGAGATGATCGTATTTCAATAAGAAAATAGGAGGAGAGTGCTTTCCCGGCCTTATTGAACAAATAGCCGTTATTGAGCGAAGCCATCCGTAAAAAAGAATCTTCTGTCATAGTCGACAAGCTATTTTTTTGGAATGTGCTCCATACGAAATGAATCTGGTATTGTAGGGATTTCTTGCTTCATGGACAGATGAAAAACAAAAATATAATTGGAAAAGCTTGAGACGCAATACCACTATTGGGAATGACTTACACTGTTGGGTGATATTTGATTGCGCCGAAGAACATCTGTTTCGTAGAGGTCAAACGATGAAAATGTGGTATAATGGCCAGCTAGGCAGTTGGGGATACGTCTAGTTGACAACTTCGCCTTACTTTTGACCTCTATGAAACAGATTTTCTTATATAGATTTAGTGCTGTAGAGTCATTCCCTTGATTCTACGTTTGCCGTTCAAAACATTAAGGCGGCTTCAGATTTCGGATTTGCTCTGTTTGAATTCATGCCACAGACGGCTGTTTCAACATCTCATGTAATTATGGAGCTGCGATTTTGATACGAACTCTTGGCGGATTACGCTGAGATGTTTATGGCGTGGTCGACACTTGAAAAAGATTTCCAAAATGCTCGAAGCAGCATTCCAGCTTCTCAGCCGTGTCGGTCATTAACAGCCCGAACGTGTCTTTCACGGGCTTCACATAATTAATCTTAGCCTCTCTAAGGCGACGTGAGAGACACCGGGCTGTCCATAAACCACGTGTTCATTTTTTGGGAGATTACGAACCTCTCCCTGTCCCTCGTGGTCTTCCGTTCATGCAAAACATTTTAAATTTGCATGGACCGTCGGGTAGGGAGTCTGCGAACGATCGTTTGTCCCGTCAACAGAAGCATTTCACTTCCTTCTCGAGAGCCGAAAAGCGCTGACGGGCTTCGGCTTTGGCTCCTCGTGTTTTCGCTCGCTCTATCGCGGTGTTGGCGTTAATTCGCTCCTCAATCTTTCGCCTGGTTTCATCAATGATCCACTGCTTTCTCTAGGTTCGCAGCCTTCACAAATTATTCTCGCCAGAGGCCATGAAGGCGCTCTGAATGGCACTCCATCTTCCGGAATATCTACAACACGGTTCTTCAACTACTCGACAAAGGCCCTTTTCACCGCAGCGTCTTCCAAGTTGGCGTGTGTGGAACCGGCGCCCAAGTCTCTCCTCCTGTCCAATGCGCATTTGAATCTCGCTGATAAGTAGATTAGTCGGACGCAATGTCGGTACTACATTTGTCCTGCACAACAAGCAGGCTCTGTCTCCATTTTCGGCTGATGTAGATGTGGTCAAATTGATTTTCCGTGACACCAAGTTGTAGGAGCCAACCTTCACGTTGGAATCACGCATGAGGATCTTGAGATTACTCTTCGGAATCTTATCCACGGCAACAATCTGTGTTCTGCAAAGTTCGGCCGACAGACATCGCTCAGTTCTAGGGTTTCAAGCTTCATACGGCACGCCTCATTGGCGTGTTGTGCTAGTTTACCCTGTTGGGCTAGGGTTAATACATTCCAAGCTCCAACTCTTATCCGTTGTTTCGCACTAAAAGTCGTTGCCGTTAAATCAGTTCGTAATTTTTCATCTTCGGTTTCTGTAACCCCGTGTGGTTAGTTATAGCTATAGTACCGGTGGAGGAGCATTTCATATTCAGCCGTTTGATGCCAGAACAGACGCTGTTTGAGCCGCACCTACTTGGTGAACAGACGCTCGGGATGTACCTCCTCAATCTAGCTGAAGTCTGAAGGAGAACAGTGCCCAGGCTGCACTACGAGCTAAGCATACAACGATACAACTCTTAGCTGGCGGTCTTTGACTTGTGGAAGCAGGAGGTAGGAATTTGTGAGGACCTTTAGGAGGAGCTATGTTGGACGCTCTCCTTATCGACTCACTGTTTTGCAGCCCAGTTTTGCCAACGGCTGATCAAAGAATATTCGAGTTTATTGATTCCTGACAGTTACACCAATCAGCTTGTTCGTATTTCCAACGTGAACATCGTGATATCGCTTAGGGTTGTTGATCGGTCGGCATTGTGATCGGTTAATGATCACTTCCCCTTGGGTCCTCAGATGCTGTCTTGGAGTTGGTTGACTATACATTAGACTGGGTCAACAAAGTCGATTTTTTGGAACAATGCTTTTTCGATTCCTTTTAGCGTCCAAAACAACTGTGCAGAATTTGGGAGCGATTGGTTGCGTCCCCGTATTCCGCTTTGCGATTGAAGTTTGTATGGAAATTAGTATGGGAAAACGTGCTTTTTTGCATTTTTCTCATAAATTGAAATTTTTCGTCTAAAACTATCTAACTAATGACGTTGAAGCATAGCCTAGGATATGCCGAAAAACTTTGCCGAAGACCGCAAAGTGATCCGACTCTTGTGAAAAAAGTTATAACGCACAGATTGCCTGGTGGTGCTTATCATTTAACATGTAAAGGAATAACATCAATAATAAAATCTCAATTTTTGGCCTAAGTTACCAAGCGAATAACTTTTTTCACAAGCGTCGGATCACTTTGCGGTCTTCGGCAAAGTTTTTCGGTATATCCTAGGCTATACTTTAACGTCATTAGTTAAACGGTATTAGACAAAAGAATTCAACTTATGAGTAAAATGCAAAAAAGAGTACGTTTTCCCATACTAACTTCCATACAAATTTCAATCACAATGCGGAATACGGGGACGCAACCAATCGCTGCCAAATTTTGCACAGTTGTTTTGGACGCAAAAAGAAGTCAAAAAAGCTTTGTTCCGGGTTGATGTGGTCAAATTTAAAGTTTCTCCATACAACGTTGACCCACTCTACTATACATGGGCTGGCTAAACTGACAACAATAGCTGAACTCGCCTGACCTCTAGTGAAGGTGGGAGATCCGTCATCAAAAATGATGAAACCGAGGGCTTCTGCAATCTCTAGTGTTAGTAAACCAATAATATTAGAGTACTGCCCCATTCAGGCACATGATCAGGAGAGTCGTTCAGACCATTGATACACTCCCGTGTAGGCTGTCTTATTCACAAGAATTTCTAGGTCAGCTAGATTTTTGTTGTTTACCATGACCAGACTTCGTCTATAATCTTACCAAATCATTTGAAGGATACTACGTACCTAACTATTTTTTTTTAATTTTATTTCACCATCCACAGTACCTGTACGAGTTCGGATGGCACAGCAAGGGGCTGATTGGTGTGACCGAGCCTCGCCGCATATCGGCCATAACGCTCGCCGACCGAGTGGCCACGGAACGCGGCGAGCTAAGCGGAGAAACGGTGGGCGTTTCCATACGGTTCATCTCGAAATGTAATCCCGACACGACCAAGATCAAGTACATGACTGAAGGAATCCTGCTGCGCGAAATGTTGGCTGACCCCCTTCTTACCCAATATGGGGTGATCATGGTGGACGAGGCGCACGAGCGGAGCGTCCTGACTGATACGGTTCTGGGACTGTTGAAGAAGATTGCCCGGAAGCGACCTTCGCTAAAGATCATCATTTCGTCGGCAACGGTCGATGCTGAACTGTTCCAGGAGTTTTTCAATTTAAAGAAGAGGAAAGATGAGAAAGATTCTTCGATTATACTGACTGTAGAAGGACGGATGTATCCTTACGAGGTGTACTACTTGGAAGGTAAGGATAGCAGAATATCAAATGAAGCATAGTTTTTCCTAATGAACATTCCTCCTCAGAACCGTGTCCGGATTACGTCAAAGAAACGGTGGCAACGGTGATGAAGATTCATCGAAACGAACAGCGAGGTGACATTCTTGCGTTTTTGACGGGCCAAGAAGAGGTGCTGAAAGCGCTGGATCTACTGAGAGAGCACAAGGACGCTAGCGGAAAGGACGATATGCTTATTCTACCCATGTATGGAACATTACCAAACCAGGATCAGCTCAAAGTGTTCTTCAGTGCTCCCAAGGGGGTACGAAAGATTGTTTTGGCAACGAATATCGCCGAGACGTCTGTCACTATTCCGGGAATCGTCTATGGTAATTACCTTTTATATTGCTAAAAAGTCCATATGTAAATTAATTGCTTCATATCAAAGCAAAAAGCATGCTTGGAGAGATGTACCTAATTGGTAAAAGACCAAAATTGTCATTCAAACCTAAATCAATGCGTTTTGTGTAAATTATTCCCATTGTTTAATAACATTCATAACAGACAGACGCGCCAACTTGGTCAAATTATTGGGGGGGCAAAGCCTGGTTTTTCTGATTTTTTGTATGGGAAAATCGAAAAATCATCAAATATTGGGGGGGCAAAACCATGCTTGCCCCCCCTAAGTTGGCGCCTATGATAACAGAAGTTCTACCCTCTTCATTTCAGTAATCGATTGTGGTTTCGTTAAACTCAACTGGTACTCAGCCGACAGCACCACAAACAGCCTAGTGGTCGTTCCCACCAGTAAGGCAGCCGCGGAACAACGTGCCGGTAGAGCAGGACGCATTCGCAGTGGAAAAGTCTATCGCCTTTACACCCAGGAAGAATGGGAAAAACTTCCCGATCACACACCGCCGGAAATGCGTCGAACCGATCTGTGCAGCACGGTTCTCTTCCTGAAAGCTCTCGGAATAGACAACATTCTGAGATTCACATTTCCATCGCCTCCTCCGGCGAAGAACCTACTGGCTTCTCTCGAGACTCTGTATGCTCTGGAAGCCCTGGATGCGGATGGTAGCCTAACAACTCCAGTTGGGTATTTTCTAGCGGAGATGCCTTTCAATGCCATGCTGGCCAAGATGTTGTACAAAGCAGGAGAAATGGGCTGCTCGGAGGAGATCCTGACCATTATAGCTATGCTGCAGGTCCAATCGGTGTTCTCTAAACCAGTCAGTGGACAGGCATCAATTCGTGCTCGCATCGCTAAGCGAAATTTTGAAGTGGCCGAAGGAGATCTGATCACTCTGCTCAACGTCTACACAGCCTTCGCGGATGACAGAACCAAGGAATTTTGTGGCCGTAACTTTTTGATTTACCGGAATCTAAAACGAGCACATGAAATCAAAACTCAACTGTGTAGCATGCTGGAAAGGGAGCTTAACATTCCTCTGCTTTCTTGTAACGGAAATGTCGAAACCATTTGCCGCTGTATCGTTTCGGGATTCTTCCCCTACGCCGCCTATCTACATCATTCCGGAGTGTACAAAACTGTGCGGGGAAATACGGAGCTTGCCATTCATCCCATATCCTGTCTCTACACGGAAGAGCAACCCCAGTGGGTAATATTCTGCGAATTGATGCACACCACTAAACTTTACATGAAGGACATCACGGTTATCAAGCAGGAGTGGCTTACAGAGTTGGCGCCACATTACTACCATAAAATTACCGTTAGAGATCGTTTCTAATGTGATTGGGCACTTACGGCCATAAATAAAGATGAAAATAACAAAGATAAATAAAATGTAGATGGTTGCCTAAAACAATAATACTGAAAATCTGCATTCCGATTAAGCCTAGTTCTCGATTTTGTAAGTTCCGACTTACACACGGTCTATTTATCTGTTTTTAAGATTGTAAACTGATAACTTTTCTTGCAACATCTAGTCGTGTGCAAAACATCAAATCTATGAGTATACAATTGACAGGATTGGGGCGGAAAACGCTTATAATAGGACTAACTACTTTTATTCCACTGTGTCCAAAACGGAAAGTCTTCATCCTGTCCTGGGCGATTGTCCGCCATCACATTGGCCTGCAGTCAGGTCAATTTCTATGTCTATCTTTTCTTGATTGCTTTACCTCCTGCGTCTTCATTTCCTAACATTCTATCATTTTAAGTAAAATAGACAAACAACCACAACATCACAGTTCCGGACTTGTTCGGATTAAGACGTACTCTTATATTTAACAAACATCTTACCCTTTATTGTTACGACTTTTCCGCGCTAATGGTATCAGCAATGCTCTGTAGCACTTTAGATGTTGTACAGTCAGGCAGTTCCTTTACACAAGCTTTTCCCGAACCGGCCAATGCCCCCACTCTCGGATCGATTGGCAACGTGCCCAAGTGCGGTACCTTGGCCAGCTCTGCCAACGCCACTCCACCTCCCGAGGAAAAAATATTCGTACATTCCGAACAATTGGGGCACACAAACCCACTCATATTCTCCACGATGCCAATGATGTTGATTCCCGTTTTCTTGCAAAAGGTAACCTCCTTACGCACATCTTCCAAGGCCATCTCCTGTGGGGTCGTCACAATGATCGCACCGTCGGCGTTGACCGCCTTCAAACACTCCATCACAGTAATATGCTCATCCGACGTTCCCGGTGGGGTGTCGATTATCAAATAGTCCAAATCCTCCCAGGCGACGTCCTCCAAAAATTGCTTAATCATTGCCGTTTTCTTCGGTCCACGCCAGATAACCGCATCCGTTCGATTCTTCAGCAGAAATCCTATGGACATAACTGCCAAGTTCTTTTCGGCGCTCGTATACACCGGAACCCATCCTTCCTCACACTGGTGCACATCGTGTTCCTCCAGGCCGAGTAAGTACGGAACGCTTGGACCGCACAAATCGATATCCAGAAGACCGACCTTCCATGGGATGAGAATTATAAAATAACTTGATGGAAGATCAAAGATTAGCCAGCTCAATGACTCACCTTGAATTTCGACTCCGATAGGGTAAGTGCCAGTTGTGTGCTGACGGTAGATTTGCCCACTCCTCCCTTTCCGGACAGGACCAGAATTATGTGTTTCACTTTTTCCAGCATACCGTATTTTGGGAATGGTTTTTGATGATAAAAGGATAATAAATCTTGAATGAGACTCCAAAATTCGCGTAAAACAGCTGACTGAACGGATTGAACTGATGAATGAATCGAATGTAAACACACGACGAAGGTTCCAGGCGTTACGAGTGGTGAGTAATGCAGAGTAGCCAGTGGTGCCAAATCCCAGGACATTTGCGTTTTTGATTTGCTCCTGTAGTTAATAGGGTTTTATTTTTTTTAATTTTGTTGATTTTTAAATTTTATACGAAAAAGAACCTTTTTCTGAGCAACTATGATGTTTTAGAACTTTATTTTGATACCTAAAATCAATTTGAAAGAGATCTTTCAATATCACCTTTCGACAGCTGGCTGGGCAACTGCTTGACAGCATACTAAATCCGTCGAGGGGTGATTAAACAAATCGCTCCCATACAAACTTCAAATTGATTCTTAAATAAGCTCCTGGGCACCGGAATTCATGAAAATTTGGATTTCAGTTCAGTTTGGCCTGCATACCTATCCACTTCTCCGCGAGCGGTTATGGCGGCGGCGGGTACAACTTGTAGGGTTTAGACTGGCATGCACTTTCTATGTTTACATTGAGTGTGTAGATAGTGCGATTTGAGCAGTAACGAATGAGCGTGTAGAATGACAGTTGGGAGGAGGTGGAGCTTTGGTGGAGGACGGACAGCGAACCTGTGTGAAGTCTGGTGGATCGGAACGACCGGAGAAAGCTTCTGGACTGGAGAGCTGGAGTTTGCCGTTGTGAGAATTGCTTCCGGAAGTGGACCCTACAATTCTCGGATACTTTTTCAAAACGACGTATCAACATAGGATTTGCGTGTATTATACGTCGTTTTGAAAAAGTATCCGAGAATTGGCGACGAGGATGGGATGGAAAGCCTCGTATACGGTGAATGTATTTGGGTCACCTTGAACGTGTTTGTTTTCAGATGGATTGATGGCAGGTTGGTAGGTGTTGTGGTGATGGAAGAAACGGTGTAACAATTCGGCAGGTAAAGTTTAAAGAAGAAGTGTAATTATTTGCAAGGAGTTGATGGAGCGAACGTGATTGTATGATGTTTCAGTGGAGAAGTGTGAATTCAGGTGATACAATCTGTATCAATCTGAAGGCTGAAAAAATCATTTTTTTTTCAACCGTGGCGGGTTGCCGGTTGAAGAAAATTTTAACCGTGGCGGGTGCCGGTTAAAAGAACACATGAGACCGTGGCGGGTGCCGGTCGAAAGAAATTTAACTGTTGCGGGTGCCAGTTAAAAATGACAATTAAGACCGTGGCGGGTGCCGGTCGAAGGAAATTCAACCGTTGCGGGTGCCGGTTGAAAGGACGATTGAGACCGTGGCGGGTGCCGGTCAAAAGGAATTTAACCGTTGCGGGTGCCGGTTATAATCGAGACCGTGGCGGGTTGCCGGAAGGAAACATTTTATCGTTGCGGGTTGCCGATCAGAGAATGATTAACCTTGGAAGTTCCTGCAAGCAGGGTGCTTGGGTGCAAGGTAGTGATTCCATGGCTTGAGGGCGTCTGTAAAAGGATCCGTAAATGACTGCAATTAGGTGACATCGAGGTGTTATGTTGCCATGGCTGAAAGGTGCATTGAATACACAATAGTAGTTAGTAGTGTCCAAGGTAGTGGCCTTGACAGTTCCTGTAACCAGAACATAGTAACATTTCCATGGCTGGACGGCGCATGGAAATAAAGTAATTCCCTTCCTTCAGGTAGGGTGCTTGGGAATTGGGAAGTGCTTCCATGACATCTTGGAGATAACCAGGGTATATTAGTGGATCCATTGATTGGGAAAAGGGTGATGATTGGCTGGATGATGGAGAGGCGGTACCTTGCATGTCGTGTTTGAAAGCAGTGTAGTGTTTCCATGGTTTGAGGATGTCTCTAGGAAGGTTGGTCTGACTTAGAGGTTCCAAGTTGCAGTTGAGACTTTGAGAGCACTAGAAGTAAATCTTATTATCGCCTGATAGTTTTTGTAAGAGACGTGCGGGCGTGAATCATTGTAATCCATGGTTTAAAAGTATATAATTGATTCAGGCTTGGAAGATGAGAACATGGTTTCCATAGTTTGATGGATTCGAAGCAAAGGTTGTCACAATTACACCAAGCGAACGTATGATGTTTGATGGTTTGTGCAAGGAGTGGAAGGGAAAACGAGACATGTTTTGTTTACTGGCCCGGATGCTGGATTCAAGAATGGATTGTTGATTATAACAAGGGCTGCTGAAATTTGGTTGTTGGAGATAGGCTAGCTGTCTGTACGAGGATGGTTGGGATTGGAATAAGAAAATTTAACTGAACTTAATGCATCATTGAATTGTGCACTTGAGAAGTTGGCTGAAAAATGAAGCATCTAGTGTTGAAAAGAGTTGACGACTGTGACTAATAAATCTTAGAAAAGTGATTCCCACCTCCTATTGTGTAATCAGTTCAAATGTTTGTGACTGATTGATTCAATATTAGTTAGGTGCACTGAAGGGGTCAGCAACATGATGAAAAGCAGTGTGTAAATCGAATAAAGCAGTAGCTCGGAGAGTGACTCACGTGGCTCCTATCAAACCAAATGAGTATAAGGCACAGACAAGACGCGACTAAGAAGAGCAAATAGTGATATCAAGGTTTGGGTTCATTGTGGATGGCCAAGATATGTTGTGCCATGAAAACTGACATTTTTGAGAAGTAAAGAAATCCTTCAGGTATGTTTTTGTTCGGATTTGTTAAGTGTGAGAACTCACATCGTCTCGGAAAACTCTGCACCTATGTAAACTGTCAGCTGGTTGAAGAGTTAAAACATTCGGAATGTTAAAACAGGTGTTGCCCTATGGATTTCGGCATTTTGTCTTACTAAAACAAAATCTATGATACATTTTTTATAATCAATCATTCACTTGCTTGACGCATTGGTGCAGTGCGACTTATAGAATTCTTGTGAACTTTGACGAATAGAGTTGCTACTCTCAATTATTTCGTTGTCATTGCAAAGTGAACATTGTGTGGAACTATTGACAAGGCTATTGACGATTGTTCATTGATAAAAGGTTGGATTTAGAATTGTAAAAGTTTTGAAAAGCCAAGGGGATGTTATTCGAAAATAGTTGGGCCGGGATCACGTTGATGTTGAGGAGCATGTGGGCCGGCATGCAAAGATTCATGGAGGTTGATGGTTGCTGCAGAATACAGAGTCTTGACTTCTAATGGTTTCGGCTTGCAGTCACAGAAATAAGCGTTGGAGAAACAAATCTACAGAGTCTTGTTTTGTGGATTGTTGTTGGGAGACCTTGAACTCATAAGAGTGTCATGAGTGTTGTTCTGCTAATTTGTGTGACGGGTTTTGATAATTAAGGAGGGGAAGGTTATGAATAGTTGTTACTGATTTCGCGGATGTGTTTTCGTGTTTGACAGATGTTGGGTTGCAGTGGTGCTTGGGCTGAAGCATACCTCGGGCCAAATTGCGATTTTGCGTTTAAGCCGCGGGTCGCAGTTTGAGCAACACTGGTCTTATGGACAGGGTTTGGAATTTCTAACCCGGAGAAGCTGAGTTGGATTCCCGTCTCGATCGTGAGGTTTTCAAGATTCCTGGATGTGATATATCAATGAGCTTGCCACAATGTGCAAGTTCGTCCAAAAACAGGTGGGGAAGGCCTTTGATGTTAGATTGCTTGTGGAACACCGTGTTGCGACTGGGCCCAAGTCCAGTGGAGGCGTGGTACCAAAAGAAAGAGGCGTGTTACATTTGGTGGATTGTTGTTTTCAAGTATTGAGTTGCATAGTGTAAATGATGGTGAACTGGGGCTGACACGGTTCCTACTCTCGATTTTTATCTAGGTATCAGGGGGATAGTTGTAGGTAGAGATTTGGAATTTTTGCTCATAAGAAATTTCTTCAAAGGCAAGAGGAAGGACTCAATTAGTTCAGCGGTGGAATGGTGCTAAGGATAATAATAAGGCTGGTATTGTATTTCAGAGCATTGATAAAATTTGCTGAATTCAAGCGAGTCTGTATTAGTGTTACATGAAGAGAGATTGTTTAGAAGTCAGGTTCGTTTATTTTTTTTTAAGAAAGATAGGGGTGTAGGGTTTAGACTGGCATGCACTTTCTATGTTTACATTGAGTGTGTAGATAGTGCGATTTGAGCAGTAACGAATGAGCGTGTAGAATGACAGTTGGGAGGAGGTGGAGCTTTGGTGGAGGACGGACAGCGAACCTGTGTGAAGTCTGGTGGATCGGAACGACCGGAGAAAGCTTCTGGACTGGAGAGCTGGAGTTTGCCGTTGTGAGAATTGCTTCCGGAAGTGGACCCTACACAACTAATCGATTCGAATTTTGATGTTTCTTGGGGATCGCAATCGGTTGGCGCCACCGATGCTGCAAGCTGCAAGCACCTGATCTAACCTCACTTTGTTTGACAGTTCAGCAAGCTGTTTACAGGGTGTTGGAATGTTTAACGAGCGGCGAAAACTAAATTCATGCAATTCAGTATCATAATTTCAATTGGTTTAAAACCCAGAAAAATGTATTGATTTTTTGATTTTATACGAGAGAACCACTATGTTTTTTTTCAAATTTTTAAAACATAATTTTGGTACCAAAAACCAATTTCAAAGAGATTTTTAGATATCACCTTTTGACAGCTGGGCAACTACTTGACAGCTCCGTCCAGTACAAAATGCGACGAGGGGTGACTCGACAAATCGCTCCCATACAAACTTCAAACTGAAATCAGTTCCCGGGCACCAAAATTCATGAAAATTTGGATTTCGGCTCAGTTCGGCATGCAGATTCGGAATATGGGATTATCTTAATACCGTTAAAGAAGCCAATTGAAGTTTGTATGGGAAACGATGAGTCGAAGCACCCCTCGTCGCATTTTGTACTGGGCGGAGCTGTCAAGCAGTTGCCTAGCTGTCAAAAGGTGATTTAAAAAAATCTCTTTGACATTGATTTTAGGGCACTTTTTCCTGGACCATTTTGATTTTTAAGAGTTTTAGAACTTCATTTGGATACCTAAAATAAATTTCGAAGAGATTTATTGAAATCATCTTTTGACAGCTGGGCAACTGCTTGACAGCTCCACCCAGTACAAAATGTGACGAGGGGTAATGCAACAAATCACTCCCATACAAACATCAAATTGATTTTAAATCGGGCACCAAAAATCATGATAATTTGGGTTGCGGCCCAGTTTGGCTTGCAGATTCAGAATTATGGAATCATCTCAACACCACCGTTAGAGAAGCCAATTTCGAGAAAAACGACTTTAAAGTCTTAAAGTTTTGAGTTTTTCAAAATATTTACTTGTAATTTTCCCCGAATTTTCCCATAAATCTTAATAACTATTGATGTGGTCAACCCGATTGTGGTGTACCGCCACAGCGCCGCTGAGGCGGTACAAAAGACAGAGCACTACTGTCGTGCGCGATGCAATAGAAGCAAAGTCTAAATAAGGACTTTGGTATATAGACTATAATCTGTTGGTTGGCACACACGGAATATAATACCCTATCCCTTCGTAACGGTACCGTGAAACGACTGTGGATTTGGTCATCCTGATAATGGTCGATTCATCATCGCGATTGCTGTGGACAAGAGTGCGGCTGGATTCAGTAAGTATTTGATCTAATCCCACCGCAAGAGGAACACCACACTAATCGTGCTGCCAATAGGAAGATTGTGCTGATGCCAACATTTGGTGGCTCCAGAGAGGAGCTACTGCCACAAACAAGCACGATCGCAACCTAAGGGTCATCATGAAACGAATCCAAGAGTTCAGCTTAACAATTCGAGATGGCAAGTGCACGTTTCGGAAGCAGCAAGTACAATACGTCAGGCATGTCGTGGATCGTCAAGCTTCCGCCTCCCAAAGACGTATCAGGAGTACGGTCCTTCCTGGAGGCCATCAACTATTACGGCAAATTCGTCCCCAACATGCGCAAGCTACGATCCCGCTCGACAACCTCCTCAAAGCAGACGCGAAGTTCAAGTGGACTCCGGAGTGCCAGGAAGTGTTCGAGCAGTTCAAGCGAATTTTCTCCTCGGATCTTCTTCGCCGACGACGCTTCTTCCGTAAACGAAAAGCCACAAGTTCCCCGATGGCACCGTCACGCATCCACAGCACTCACGAAAGCGAAGCAAAGCTACAGTCCATCCGACCGTGAAGGTTTGGCCGCATCTTCTTCATCGTTACGAATTTCCATAAGATGCTCTTCGGCCGGCATTTCCGGCTGCAAATCGACCATTCCAGAGGGACAGAGCCTAAATCTTTTTTGCCTTATCATTCAGCGGAACAAACATGTTGCATGGAAGAATTCCGCCTGCTTCTTGTTCCGAAGCGACGATGGGCCCCGTAATACCATCCTGTGTGATTGTGATGTTTCAAAACTCTGAAATATGCTGTTTGGCCATAAAAATAGGCCCAATGGATTTCTCATACAATTGAACAGCTTACTACTCAAATGTTTATTTAAAAATAATTTATTCAAACAATACTCGCAAGTGATCTTCATTCAGTGCTATCACCAACATAATCATGCCCCCCAAAAATATACCACAGATCTGGGACCAAATGGTCCTCAACTTTTTACACCGCTGATCGCTGGAAACCGTTTCACTGAGGTCTCGGTTCATTTCCGGAACCAGATCTGCCAAGGCAATGTAGAGAAACGTTCCAGCCGTTCCCGCATAGATCCACCGTACAACTGATTCATGTAGACCGGTCACCAGCAGCCCAACTAACATACCTGTAATGAATGGAATCACATTGAGCGAAATTATTTTGTTTCAATATATTGAAAGTGCTTACCTATAAAACTCAATATCGAAGATACCACATTGAGGAACATGGCGCGCCTTATACTAACTCCCGTTTGCAACAGCAAAGCGAAATCTCCCAACTCGTGAGGAAGCTCGTGACACAGAATGGCAAACGAGGTGGCCATTCCCGTAACCGGGTCGGCAGCGAACGCTGCTCCGATGGCCAGCCCATCCGTGATGTTGTGCAGGCCATCGCCTAGGATAACCATAAAGGCCACCGGACTGAGTGGTTTACTCTTCGCAGGCTTCTTTTTGAGCATGCTGTTCAATTCTTTTTTCTTGCTGTCCTGCAAGTCTAGTTCTATATCGTCTACAACGTTGGTGTTTCGCCGCATCTGAGGAGGTTCTGGCACTGGAGCCACTTTCGATCTGGCGTGTGAGTGGCCATGATGTCCAGTGTCGTCTTCCGATCGCAACATCGGTAGCACCGTTTCCAGCGTGTACATGAACAACGCACTGAGGAATGCACAACAGCACAACCAAACCGGTTCTTGGCTGTGGGAATGATCATCGCTGTGACCATGGTCATCCCCATCAGTGGAACTTTCTTCGTGGGGTATGAGTGCGTGTGGAAGCAGATGCTGAAATTGAGGAAACATTAGTCATTGAAGATTGATTATAATTAGGGATCTTACCATAAGTGCATCTCCACAAAGTGTACCAACGGCTAGCGCGACTAGAAATCTTAAAATTTCATCATAAGCAACTGATTTTGCCAGCGGAACAATTGCAACCCCAGCCAGCCCGCAGATGGAGATGATGAACACGCAAACAGTAGCATAGAGCCATGCTAAAAAAAACAAATTACATTATTCAACGTGACTGATACAACACGGACTTCAGCAAAACCTACCATAGGAAAACAGCTTCTTCTCGACGTGCGGTTGATCTTTGACCTGATACTTCTCCATGCAAGCCCTCTGATCGATTTGGGCTAGCAGCGCCGGACAGAGGTCTTTGAATGTGGCGGGAGTGATTTTGATTCGGGCAGCCAGAATTTCCTCCACCTCATGGTCGTGATCGGCAGCCTCGTTGGGGTGGGCATGTGGGAGCGACCGGCGGTGCCTTGGGTCCGTGGACCCCAGGTGACCATAGTTGAAGTTCTGATGCAGGACTTCTTCGCTGTTCTGTGGCTCTTCCAAAATTAAGTGGACCATGGACATTGGAGACAGGCAAGATTTGCGACGATCTGAAAAAGATATTGAGGATACATTGTAAGTTATCTGTTTATCTTTAACTGGAATGTTCAGAAAGAAATTTTACTGCAGATATGTCTGCGTGTGTTTGCATTTTACTTATACGACCTATGGTACCGTCACATGAGTCGTTTCTTGTTTGTACCTGATTTTGACTTATCTCTGTGGGCAGTTGTTGGTTTTACGTGCGAGAAGCTTTCTATGAAAATGAGGAAGTTTGCACAATGCTTTATGCCGGTAATTCTGATAAAGCATAGCTTAGATAGGTGTAGGGGTAGGCGGGGCAATATGGACACCCGGGGCAGAATGGACACCCTCAATATTTTGAAATATGCAAACTTTTTTGAACTTTTAATGAATAGAGAATATAGTCCATTTGTCTAAAACGTAGTTTCAGGAAAGAAACATTCGAAATTAAAATTATACTTGATTTTACACGAAAAAGTTGCGTCCTCCGTTTGTTGTGCATGGAAATTATAATTTTCACACCATCTAAAATAAGGTTTAGTAATTAATTTATTGCAGGTCGATTAAAACCTGATATTTCTAGAATACATGCAAGTAGTTTTGCTGTATCTACATGCTTAACATGTTTATATTTTCTTCTTTATTATATCAAAAATCAAGTTTGGAAATATCTTCTGCTGCCGGGGCAAAATGGACACTCACCTTTTTGAAAGAAGCGGCAAGGGAAAAATATAACCTAAATCACAAACCAACCAAATTCTTCGATTTTAGTATATTTTCGGTTTAATGTTCACTATAGTAGACATTGGGTGAAACAAATTGGTTAAAAAACGACAGCAGTGGAAAATAGTTGTTCTAGGCACAGCTGTACATGCCGACAAAAACGAAGCTTTATCCAAAACAGTTCGAATTTAAATTAACTGAACAAAAATGAACTACTTCGGCGTATTATTCATCCATAATAGTTGTTTTGTAATGAAATGACTTTGTAGGTGTAAATAATGTACGAAATTCGTAAAAGTCTCATGGTGTCCATATTGCCCCATGGGGGTGTCCATTCTGCCCCGTATGCTTGAAGGCGGTCATGAAAAACTAACATTTTTCAAAACATTTTTTGAAGTGGATAAATAATTTTTCTTCGTGGGCATTCTTATGCAATAGATGCTAAATATACTTTAAAAGGATACTTGTATCAAAAAACTAAACTTTTTTGACATCTTGCCAGGTAAAGTTGGCAAAAACCTTAGGGTGTCCATATTGCCCCGCCTACCCCTATACTGTCTTGATATAACTTGGTGTACCTGAATAACAAGGAAGTTACCTTTTCTTTCTCAAATTTGATTGTTTGTTATAGTATAGTAGTATAGTATAGTTCTGAATCATTTTGAAAATATGTAGATTTAAATAAGTGAAAATAATAGATCTCAGTTTTGGTGTTGCCGAGAATGATCTTGAAACAAGCAAGATGGATTAGGCCCAATTCACTCATTCTGCGTTTTTTTTTTCAATATATTTTAAGGAACTCTGTTAGAGTTTATTTTATATTTTTTTGTGCAATTCTTTTAAGATATTTTTAGGCAATTCCTTCGGAAACTTCTTCAATCAATTCTTGCAGGAAAAGCTTCGCCAATGAATGGCTTTGTGATCTTCTTCACGGAATTAATTCTCCGGAAATTCCTTTGAAAATTCTGTCCGCAACTTCTTTCGGTTTTTTAGACAATTCGTTTGGAAAACTTTATGGTAATCACTTTGGAAACCTCTTCAACACTCTTCTGGAAACTTTTTTTTTACAATTCCTAAGGGAATTGATTGGGTATGTCATTCGGCATTTCCTGTGAAAGTTTATTCGGCAAATTTCCTGTGAATTATCTTTTGCAGAATTTCTTCGGCAAATCGTTTGGAAATCCATTCAGCAATTTTATTGGATTGAATCCCAAAATTCCTATGAACTTTTTTTTGGTTTTCTTGGGCATTTTTTTTACTTTGATAACTATTTCGGCAATTCATTTGGAATTTTGTTCGGTAACTCTTTCAGAA
Source organism: Aedes albopictus (assembly GCF_035046485.1). Classification (NCBI taxonomy): domain Eukaryota; kingdom Metazoa; phylum Arthropoda; class Insecta; order Diptera; family Culicidae; genus Aedes; species Aedes albopictus. The sequence continues at coordinate 328,271,316 of NC_085138.1, forward strand.
ATTACTCAGCAATAATATTGGAAACCGATTTATTGCTACTCTTTGAAATTCTTTGGGTAATTGCTTTGGAAACTTATCAGGCAACTTTTTCCGGATTTCCATCAGCCTTTTTTTTGGGAGTTTCCCTTTGGTAATTTATCTGACAATTACTTTTATTATTCGTTCAATAGTTCCTTTCGAAATTTATTCTTTAATTATTTCGTGCGTAAAAATCTCTGGTCATTTTTTTGAAAATTTCGCAGGTAATTCTTCAGAAAATTTCTGAGGTAATTCCTCCCGAAATTTCTTTCTCTGGAAATGTTCTTCTTCTTCTGGAAACTCCTCAAGGAACTAATTAATTAATTCTGTAAAGAAATTCCGCCTGTTATAGCTTTGGAAGTTAAATTAGATTAGTCAGATTAAAAAACCTTATAAGATTTGAATTGAACTATTAAATTAGTTCTATTAGTGATTGCTGGAGGAGTGCTGGAAGAAGTTGCCGAAAAATTTCACAAAGCAATTCCCAAAAACGTTTGCATAGAAATAGCTGAAGGCACCCCAAAGGAAAAACTGAAGGATTTTGCCAGAAGACACCCCAATGTATCTTTCAAAAAAATATCCAAACAACTTTCTGAAAAAAAAAAATAAAAAAAACTGAATGAGCCATCAACATTACTGCCGAAAGAATTCCAAAAGAATTCCAAAAGAATTTATCTAAAGAAATGTCATAGGAATGGCTCAATCAATTTCGAAGGAAATTACCAAAGGAATTGCCAGAGAATTTTATAATGAATTGGCCATCGAAGTTTCAGAACGAAATTGCCGGAAGAAATTATGTAAGCAACTATCAAATATATTCTCAAGTTAATTTTGGATTGAATTGATTCAAAATTGCTGATAGAATACTCAAAGCAAATATGTATTGATAGAAATTTCAAAAATTTAAAGAAATCAAGAGAGTTATTGAAGGAATTGCTAAAATAAAAAATAAACATTAAAAAAAATGCCGTAGAAATTTACAAAAAGCCGAAAGAAATCAGAAAAAAATCCAAGGAATCCCCAAAAGCATTGCTGAATAATTTCCCAAAAAATGGCCAAAGAAATTCCCGAAGAAATGCTAAGAGAGTTTCCTGAAGAATTTCAGAGAAATTCCAAAGAAATTTCAGAAGATATTTCCGAAGAAGTTCCAATGGAAATCCCTAGTCGTTTCTCTAAACACTAGCCAAATAAAAAAAAAATCTAAATGAGGTCTCAAATGAAACGCAGAATGGTTTTCCAGAGGCCTTGCCGAAAGAAATGCCAAAGCAGTTTTCAAAGGGATTGTCTTTCGGAAAGAACTCCTAGAAAGTTTCCTTATCAATTGGTTGTGAAATTTCCATAGAAGTTTCCAAAGAGATATAAAAACAATCCCATAAAGTATTCGAAAGTTTTTATTCCGGTCGAGAACAACATTAACCTTCCTAATGCATCACGTTGAGAAAAGCTTGCTGACGTAGTACATGGTTTGGGTAAAAAATAACCCTAATGCACAAGGAGGGTTAACAGAACAACACTAATTACAACTAAATGACTAATGACTAATTAGAAGACATGTGTAAACCTTTCCATAACAGGGACATCAAAGTGTAGACATCTCATAGTATAACGCGATTTGGGATGCCCCTAAGGATTGAAAATCCCTAACAAAATATAAGCTATGAAAACAACTATCGCTGTAAATAAAAGGCAACCAGCCAGTGAAAATACGATTATATATATTTTTTTAACTGTATTAACGAGATTTTTAGCCCTAGAATTCGATTATATGATTGAATGATGAACCAACAAAAAAAAATCTGAAACCTCGTCATCCTGCCATTGGAAATTGTTATCCAAAAGGGTAACAGGGCAAAATGTATGTTCAGTGTTGTGTATGTCCACATGTGATGTCCTTGTTTATTACGCATTTGTAGTGTTCCACTATAAGATGTAGTATTTTATGGTACTTCATTTTTTTTTTGTAATAACATTTCAAGCGATTCGCCGGGGCCCGTGACGCAGTGGCTACACGTTCGCTTCAATGGATGGTCATGGGTTCGTTCCCAGCCCCAGCACTTGCAATTTTTCGTCAGTTGCTCTTCCCCGGAGAGCGGCTGACCCTCTTCTGAGCATATAGCTCTAAATCGCATATTTTGCCTTATAAATTGAGGTACATATAGCTCAAAATTGTGACGTGCTGGAGCAAATCTATGCCGGGATTCGGATTCAGCGGAGTTTGCATAAGTTTGCTCTTGAAACAGACCAAAAGATAATTTTTATTACGCTTTGCTATCATAGTATCACTTTTTTATAACATGTTTTGTTGGGCCATCTTATTTTGTTGTGATCAAGTTATTGAGATTCACCCACTAAATAACATTAGGGGGATTCACTTAACAGCGTAAACTGATTAAACGTCGCGATCAAGAAGGCAATCTTTGATTATTTCATTGGCAAAATCATGAAACATTTCAAATAAGCGGAAAATCATGGCTTACGCAGCAATTTAATCTGTTTAGTGAGTACCCCTATTTAAATAATATACTTTGTTATAGACCAAGTTTTGTTATTATTGTACTATTGAGAATGTATAAATATGTGATTAACTATAATACAACAATAACAAGTTTTCAAATTCACAGCAAAATTCATTGTTATTTAGTTGTTATTGAATCTAACAAAACATGTTATTAAATTGATTTTTGGAAGATTTTTTTTGTTATGATTTTTGTTATTTTGCCGCTTTTGACAGACAAGTTTATAAAATATAATAAGATATGTTAACAAAACAAAAATTACTGATGCCATTATACAGTTATTATGTCAAAATAACATATTTTATCATGCTGTTAATATTCTCTTCTGCTCGGGTAGTGCCCTAGTGGACAAAAGGAGCTGTAAAATAGGAAATAGGTTAAGTGGTTTAGAATTAAAAAAAATCAACTGATTTATTGAGAAATTCCTTGTTTGAATCTTTCAGGAATTTGATGATGTATATGTTTTCGCTTTCAATAAATCCTTCAAGAACTTCTCTGAAAGAGTTTACAATTAAATATATCTTCAGTCTTTCTCCACAGATTTCGTGAGGTGATATCACCGACGAACCGACGTGACAGTGGTGTTTCAAAAGTGTCCCCCCTAAATTTAACGGTCGACCAGCGAAGCGAGCGAACACTTCTGTCGAATCAGCGCAGACGCGAACCTTTTCCTATATGAACACACGGAGGTTTGGTGTCAAGCTATCAAATCAACGCGAACCGTTATAGAGGTGGCGGTAGTGTTCGGCTATTTTTCATCATGGCATCGAGGACAACAAATTTGAATTTGTTTGTTCTAGCTGTCACATCGGTTCGTCGGTGGTGATATTCCAAAAATTTATCCAGGCATTGATTTCTTCGATTTTTTTTTCAAAGAATTCTCAAAAAACCGCAACTAATGTTCGCAAACATTATCAAAAATCAGCATTTAATTTAAAACTCCGGCAAAAATCTATGGATAAATTGCTGAGAGATTAACTTGAGGGTTTCCTATTGAAAATAATCTCCGAAGGGATTCCTGATAGAGTCAGTAAAGGAATAACTTGAGGAAGTTGATGATTAACCTGGGCTTGTTAGGGGAATATCTGTAAATAAAAGAAAATCGGGTTAAGTACGGTTCCTTTGAATTCCACTAAGAATTTGCATCCTTTGACAGATACGTATTTCGACCTCAACTGTAAGGTCGTCTTCAGTGTCTTGTACTTGACTCGACTCAGTCGAGTCAAGTACAAGACACTGAAGACGACCTTACAGTTGAGGTCGAAATACGTATCTGTCAAAGGATGCAAATTCTTAGTGGAATTCAAAGGAACCGTACTTAACCCGATTTTCTTTTATTTAACTTGAGGAATTTTAGTGGAGCATCTTTAAGAAATCTTGGTAAACTCTACGAAGAAATGTCTTGAGCAATTCTTAAAAGCATCTTGAAGCACAAGAGAAATTTCTGAAGAAGTCTCAGTAGAAATGTTATAAAAGAATATCTGTTGAAGAATTCTGAAAATAAATTTTAAGAGGGATCGAAGCAGCAGGTGGGATGAATGTCCTAATTCAAAATGCCAATAATAATAATAATAAATAAATATTTCAAATTATTTTTAAATGAATTTCAAAGAAGAATTGAATAAATTTCTAAGAACCTGATGAAATCTCAGGGTTAATTTCTAAATATATCTCTAGGAACATTTCTAAGAGCTAACTTTCAGTGAACTACAGGTAACCCTACGGGTGCTTATTTTGCCCCACACTACCCTAGTACCTGTAAAGAAAATCAAATTAAGACCCAATTAATTAATTTGACCCCGGCTTATAATACTGCACATTTTTGTACATATCTTCTTCATTCACTTGTCCCTTTGTCTTAATTTTCATCATTGAACTTTACGCGCCTCCGTAATCAGATATTAAAATAGTCTTTGAATAAGAATTCTCTCGCCTCATTTCAAATTCATCTATGTAAGAATTCTTTTGTAAAATAAAAAAGCTAATTCTCCTCATTTGTAACCAACATTCAAAAAACTCAAAAGTCATTCTAATCTATCCATCTCTTTGCATTACCATACTGACGCATGGCTTAGCGAAAACTAGTGCCACTTGCCAGCAGCGATCCGAGTCTGATTCTGTTGTGTGGCTCATTTTCATACAGGAAAGCGCAGATTCCTACATACCCTAATCAAGAGAGGCGCGTCGTTCAGTCTTTCGTCACACCGACCAACCCATAGTAGACCGCTGAAAGTCGCAAGCGAAGGTGCAAGCCCAAGCCCCCCTCATATTGCCGCACAAAAGTCGCTTTTGTTTCTTTCTGCCATCACCACCGTCATAGCACCATTTTTCTATGGATCTATTCTGCGCACGTTTTCATAACCGTGCTGCTGCACGCATGGTACTTTGTAATGAGGGAAGCTGATTTTGGTGTGCTCTCCGCGGCACTCCGCAGTCGCAGAGCTGAGATAGTGCGGCTAGCAAAAATGTAGGTAATGAGTGTTTGGTTAGAACTACCCCATAATGCTGATAAGTCAAGAGCACGTGTCCCAGTTCGGGATTACTTGGAATCAGGTGGCAGACGTGACCTTAATTCCTCCCAGCGAAATAATTAAACTAATTTGCCCACTAGGTAGGTATAGTCTCTTACCATCTCGACGCGGATGACGATGCAGTGGATCGTGAATCTCTTTAAAGATAATTTCCTGCCATATTTCATTGTGCCAATTGCCGTTATCATCTTCGCTGCTACTCGAGGAGCTCACGTCTTTATGACCGGTTGCGCTCGCGGAGGTACTGGTCTCTTCGGTATCATTCAGAACTGGTGGCGGTAGTTCGTTGAAATGCTTTATCTGATCCGAGCTGCTGATGATGTCCTTTTCGGCTTCCTGAGGGTGGTGGTGGTAATGAGATTCTGCGCGTCTATTTCTCTCGGGATACTCTGTGTGGGCCGGTGTTGAATCATCTTGATTGGATGATCGTGGTGCATGCGCGTCATCGATGCTGTTGATCGAAACGGTGACCTTCTCTGGTTGCTCAATTTCGCTGTAATCAGCCGTGAAGGAGCTCACGATGTCCGATGTTTTGAATCCTTCTGGCCGATGCTCGTCCAGCGTGTGCGAGGGGGTGAAATCCAGTCCACCCAAACCGAGACTGTGCATTAGATGTTCCAGGCCCTATAAGGAGAGAAAATAGAGAGTGTGACTTGGGGTAGTGATTACGGACAATCCGTTTACGTCATGGATTAAATGAACGAGTGATACTCAAATAAAGAGAGTGGTGCGTAATGTTTTGTGACACGAGTCGAGTACATGAACGGGTACGTACGTGCCTTGCAAACGAGACAGAGTTGATTCTATTCCATTGTTTGCGGGAGCAGAGTAATCAACTGCGTTTGCTTGAGATTATCAAGATTATGAAATAGTACAGGATTTACTATCAGTCAATGAACTTACAGTCTAGTAAATATATTGTGACGTAAAGATGTTGTGAACGAATTAGCTGACTCATTGCACCCGCATGAAGTTCTGCTTCCGTGTTGAAATATTATGCGTTGCGCGAAAATTTGTACGCGCAAGCGCCCATACATCTCCGCCTGTAAGAAAAATCATTTTGGTGTTTTCGGCGCAGTATTCCTTGGCCAATTCGCGCACTTATTGTAGAAGACACCATAACGATTAGACATACCAGCGGAGGACTATTAACGATTTTGCACCATTTTCGCTCTCTATTTTCTTGCAACGGGTAATATTTGTTTTTGCAACAAACATGCAAAGTGTCCTAGTAATATTAAGGTTATAAGAAAAACAATAGATTGTGGAACCATAGTGTTCCTTTGCTTAGCTCCAGCAACTATTCGGACTACAGTCAGAACTTCTATAAGATGCTGCCACTACTTTAAGCCAACTGCAGTTTATTAGTTGTCTTGCATTTAACCTAGTTAAGTTTTTGGGCGTATTTAGGGCCTATTACAAGTTCGTCATAAACCAAAAATCAAGGGGGTAGACAGCTTTTGCTCTCGATGCTGATCATGAGCAAATTTTGAGTAACTCTGAGCAACTCAGTTTGCTCCGTACAGCGGTAGCTGTACATAGCAACCATATATTTCGTTTGTTTGCACAGTAAAATATAAGCGTACCGCCTGCTGGACACTGCATCAGTGTTTCAGCCATAGGTTTATCTAAACTTTTCATTTCTGGTTTGTTAAAATGTAGCAATAGATATTTTTGCAATTTCTCATCGTAATAGGCTGTTTTACCTCACGCAAATCTGACAGGAAAAGGCCTACTTTTCCACACCAAACTAACAGTGCTGTAATGGTTCATTACAGCACTGATTTGCGTTGCGTAATGAACCATTACAGCACTGTTTTTAGTTTTGATCAACTTCTTGATGCTTTCTGGACGCAGTTTTGAAAAATTGTGACAACTGCACAGTATAACCTGCTATGATCAGATTTTCTTAAACATAACTATGATCATCAGTGTACAGTTTGATGCAAAAGTTTTGTTAAAAACTATCCTCAAGCGGTAATTTATGAACTTGCAAAAAACGTTGTACGCAACTCGGTGCAGAACTCGATTTTTACAGCATTCGTCGTAATTATCCAACTCGGCAAGCCTCGTTGGATAAATGTACGACTCGTGCTGTAAAAATCGTCATTCTGCACCTTGTTGCGTAAACTACTATTACCAAACCTGTAGGCGGATTCCGGCGCATAATTTCTTCGAAGAAAAGAAAATTGTGTTGCTGATGAGCAGTGGAAGAATATTTCGTCTTTTCGAAGAAATTGTGCGTGATGTGGGAAAAGAGTGTATACTTTACGCTTAATCACCTTGCCTGAAACTAGCTAGGATTTCGTGCATGATTCTGAAATCCTGCGATAGGCCAGGTTCCATAAAATTGACTTTGAGAAACGCAGCTCTAAGCCATTAGTCAATCAACTGGCGTCATCTGATTAGTAAGAAGATCACTTCTATAAATATATAGTTGGACCGGTTGTCCTACCTATGAACAATTTTCGTCAAGAATGTTATCCTTGATTGATTCGGAATTTATGGCTCAGGGTTCAGATTCGCGTTCCAATCCTGAGACTTCCAATTCAATCAAGATTGAAAGGTCGAGTGCTTGTCATAATGCCTGACTACTTTGATCAGGGGAATATGCTTGAGCAAATGGGAGCAACTCAGAGTAGCTCGATCAACAAAAGCTTGCTCTTAGCAAAGCTGTCTACCCCCTTGCCAAAAATGAACTAAATTGATGAAACAAAACTTCGTGGCTTCGTGGTCGTGCGGCTAAGGTCACCAAGCCTTTAGTCGTATCGTGCTGAGGAGCGCGGGTTCGATTCCCACCGCAGCTGTCAGAAAAAGTTTTCGGCTGTGTCACTGGGCGTTGCATGCTAGTCGGTTGTCTAGTGTCGTGCTTCCTTCAAAGAGCAAATAGCTCACTGGAAGTAATCAACGTGTCCATGTCTTTTTAAATCTAAATGAAAAACAATTTGAAAATTGAGCTGGGACAAAAGTGGGTGGCAGCATCTTTTAGGAGACTCGACAGTATTCAGACTTTACGTGCTAATGACGATCTCTGGCAGTGTACAAGAGAAGAGCATGTTAAAGGATAAACTACGAACTTGTTGTTTTCTACTGCGAACACAGCATTCTGAAGGTTGCCAAGTCTATTGGGCATGCTGAGAGAATGCCAAACAACAACCCTGTCGACTTTCTTTACTGCCTTATTGAGGCTGCGCTGCCATCAGCCTCTGGGCACATATCTGGGCCTACTTCTATTGCGATGTCCTGCTGGTTTTCAATCTAACACTTGATTGCAGATTTCGTTCCCGCTCCTACGTAGAATATAGCCGACCCACCTCCACTTCCGCTTTTGTATTTCTGTCGCTATTGGCTTTTGATGACATTGACGATGCAGCTCCACCTTGGAGATCCAATTGTGAGGTGCACGAATTATATACGGCAGGCATCTATTGATAAAGATCTGCAGCCGTAAGTGTTCTGCGCTGATACACACCAACTTAACTGGCGTACAGCAACACAGATTTCACGTTTGAGTAGAAACTTCGGATTTTAGTGCGTCGACCAATCTGATTGTTTTTCCATACATGTCTTAAACTCGCAAAGCCAGCTCTTGCTTTCTTGATGCGTGCACCTATGTCGATGCAACCGTCAGCCGTCATTTGGCTACCAAGATATTGAAAGTCTCGTGGCGAACTCATCTAGGGCAAAAAGCCACGACAAAACAAAAATTGAACGCCTTCAACATTACTCACTGCTTGCCCAGCTACTGTGAAGCTGGAAGAATTGACCGTGTTTACATCCAACGATATGATCTTGATGACACCGCGATTTTCTCAGGAACATCCTTGTGTCTGAGGTATTTAACATGTTTCCGTGATTGAGACGGTCGAAAGTTTTTTCGTAATCAATTACCACCAGGTAGAGAGATTCTTGGAATTCATTGATTTGCTCCAGGATGATACGGAGTGTGACAATATAGTCCACACAGGATCGTCCGAGCCGGATTCTGCTTGCTGCCACCGGAGTGCTTCGTCAATCTTCTCCTGTATCCTGTTATCGATCACTTTGCAGAGGACTTTGAGAACGATGCACAGCAACATCATACCCCGTCAATTATCGCACCCAGTCAAGTCACCCTTTTTGGATACCTTTACTAAGACGAATTGCATCCAGTCGACCGGAAGTGTCGCAGTGTAGAATAATTGATGCACCGCACCAGTTGTGCCAATACTATGGGGTTAGTTTTGAGCATCTTGGCTAATATGCGATGTTTGATTTCATGCTTCGGATAGCTGTTTCCATCTCCGGCAACAATGGAGCTTCGGCGTTGCACGGGTAATGCGTCGAACCCTCTGCAGATCATGCTGAGGCGTTGGTGGCGTGGCCGACACTTCAAAAAGTTTTCCAAAGTACTCTAACCAGCGTTTCAGCTGGTCAGCCGGGTCGGTCAATAGCTGTCCAGATGTGTCTTTCACGGGCATCGTAGCGTTTATCTTAGTCCCGATAAGGCGACGTGATACATCGTAGAGGAGACGAATTTCGCAGGTTTTTGCGATTTTCTCGCCTTTGTCGGCTAGGGAGTCTGTCCACGCTCTTTTGTACCGCCTACATGAGCGCTTCACTTCCATCTCTAGAGCCGTATAGTGCTGACGGGTTACGGCTTTGGCTCCTCGTGTTTTCGCTTGCTCTATCACGGCTTTGGCGTTCCTTCGCTATTCCTCTAGGTATCATCTGTGATCCACTGCTTTCTACGGGTGCGTAGCTCACCCGTGGCGGGGAAGGCGCTCTTCTACGCTTCCACCTTTCGGAATGTCGACAGCACGGTTCTCTAGCTCCTCGACGAAGGCCCTTTTCACCGCAGCGTCTTTCAGTCGGCGTGTCTTGAACCGGCGCCCGGTTTTCACCTCTTATCGCATTGTGCAGCCGGATCTCGCCGATTAGGAGATGGCGGTCGGACGCAATGTCGGCGCTATGTTTGTTCCGCACATCAAGAAGGCTCCGTCTACATTTTCGGCAGATGCAGATGTGGTCGATTGATTTGATTTTCCCTAACGCCATCACGGAAAACCTATGTCACTTTGCGCACTGGTCAATGAGGAAAGAGCGATCCCCCTTTCACCATGCCATTTTTGCCACAAAACTTAGCAAACAGCTCTCCGTTTTCGCTCATTTCTCAGAGACCATGATGTCCCAAGACTGTAGTGACGGTAATCTACATCGCGCTAATCCTTGTGTTGAATCATCACAGGCAACACTATCAGGACAATCCGGGAAACTTGCTAGGATCCTCGAGAAAAATGTGCTTCTAGAAAGGATGGATGAGACTTCAGAGTCGAACGGGGCTTCAGGTTCTCCTTGATCGAATCGCACAAAGCAGTTTGCGATGTGATATGGGTTTCGGGTGGAAAAGTTGAAAATTAAAACACGTCTTCTGTGCTACAATATCTTACAAGACTGTCTATTTTGATCTTAGTATCGCCACCTACTCTAAATTGCCTGATCAAAATTTCATCAATTCCAAACTACTCATCTTATCCACTACAAAGACGTACTCATAGTACGAGTAGGACCAACCTCCTCCTTTTGGAAATTTATTACGAAAGCATTCATGATAAGGTTTCGATCTCGTGTTCTGAATCTGGCCATAATTAAAGTTCGGTCAACAGACCTCGCTCGGTCCTATAATCTCAATCTTCATATGGCATGCCTCGTTGACTAGTTGTGTCAGTTCACCCTGCTTAGCTTGGGTTAGTATATTCCAAGTTTCAATTCTTGTCCGTTGTTTTGCGCTAAAAGTCGTTGCCATTAAATCAGATCACGTTACAATGGTGCTGTTCCGTCGTGGAACGGGGATTTTGCGGGGTGGACGGATTTAGGACTGGTAGTTCGCTTGGAAGTGGACTGTATAATTTCGGGATTGAACTGGGAGAAAACAGACGCGGTTTGTTCACTAAAACTTAACTAAACTAAAACTGTATTTCGGTACTCGGTACATGTCGGGGGCGATTCTGTAATATTTCGGTGCGTACACGTCGGCGGTTGAATGTTGACTATTCTGCGGTGGCGGCGTCGAGCGTACGGAATGGGTAGACAGATGAATGGGAAGGAGAAGGATAGCTGCTTGCATGCAACGATCGTGGCGGCGGTGGAATCTTCCACGCATATGAACGCTGTGGTGGTTCGGTCGTCGACGCTGTGGTGGTTCGGTCGTCGTCGGCGGCTGGCACATAAGGACACGTTGTAGATGGATGGGCGGTCGATCTGTCGATCCTCTTGTGCATGCTCGTACATGTCGGCTTGGGGAAATCATGAAATCGGTGGATGAACAGTTGGACGGCGTGGAGTGTAATAGGGAAACTAGGGGCGCACTATCCGCGGGTATTCCTTCGCGTTGGCGCGAACATACTCCCCGGCCAGAATAGGTGGGAGAATGCTGGCCAGCCTCTGGGTCGGCTCGTTGAGTGGACGCGTTCGTGACACACGCTCCACGAAGGCTTCACTGGGTCGGATTTGCTTCGGAGGTCTATCTGGTGGTTTCCTCGACCACGAGTCGGAATGGAGCTGTTCGAAAACACCAGTCGCGTTGACCGGTGGCGGATCCAGTGGTGGTTGACCCAACTTCAGGACCACCACGATCCACTGCTTTCTCGGATGGGTTCTCATGACCGGACGGATTCCAGAGGGCATGACGGCACGGCTTGTCATCGGGCGGGTTTCTGTTGTCTTCGGGGTTTGCACTTGATCTGTCCTACTCTGGACTCGCTTGCGCGCCGGACGATTTCCAGCTGTCGGTGATGTTCTATTCGTATTACTGATCCTTTTTGTTGGGACCGGCGGGTACACTGCAACAGTGCTGGATGACATTAGGTTTGATTGGGTCACCGAACGGAGATCGGTGGGCTTCGGGGATTGCTTGGCTACCGGACAGAGACCGGCTGAGTCGTTGAAGGGTTTGGCTTCCAGTTTGGCTTCGGTGGGTATCACGGTCGGCTTCACCACTGGACTCGTTCCAATGGACTTTTGGCTCAGCGGGTTGGCTTCAATGTGCGTCAAGGTCGGTTTGGCTGCCGGAAAGGGACCGGCAGACATCGGGACGGAATCGACCATCGGATGAGCACCGATGGACGTCAGGATCGGCATGACCATCGGGCTGGAACCGACGGGCATCTTGGCGTAGTTGAACACCGAACGGGTATCGGTACACCTCAGGGCGTAATTGCCCACTGAATCGTTTCCAGTGGACATCTGGATCGGCTCGACCACCGGACTAGCACCGGTGGACCTCTGGACGGAATTGCCCACTGGACTGTTTCCAGCAGACATCGGGGTCGGCTTAACCATCGGACGAGAACCGACGGCCGTCGGGGCGGAACTACCCACTGGACTGGCTCCAGTGGACGGCGAGATCGTCTTGACCACCGGAGGGGAACCGGCGGACACGGGGGCGTAATTGATCACCGAACTGGCATCGGTGAACCTCAGGGCGGAACTGCCCACTGAACTGGTTCCAGTGGACATCGGGATCGGGATCGGCTTGACCATCGGACGAGAACCGACGGCCATCGGGGCGGGATTGCCCACCGTCTTGACCACCGGAGTGGAACCGGCGGACATCATGGTCGGCTTGGTCGCAGAACGGGCGTCGAAAAACGTAGTGGTTGACTTCTTCACTGGGTTGGCACCGATAGACATCAGGGCCGGCGTGGTCACCGGTGAAGTTTCGACTGTCGACAGGAACGGCTTCAGCACCGGAGGAATTCCGGCTACATCGGGTCGCTTCGGATTTGATTCGTCAGCACACGGGTACTGCTCTTGCACCGGACGCAATCCGGTCATCGGGGTTGGAAGCTTCGACGTCGGAAAGGATTCGGTCTCATACGGGATCTGGAGCACCGGACAAGATCCGGTTACGGATCGGGACTGCTTCCATGTCGGAAGAGAGTTGGACTTGGACTGGAGCGGATGAAATACCGGCAGGGAACCGGTCGTTGATGGAAGCGGCTGGGATACCGGTTGAGAACCGATCGTACTCTGGAGCGGCTGTGGTACCGGAGAGCAACCGGTCGAATAGTGGGACACCGGAGGCATTCCGGTTGGCATCGGGTTCTGCTTAGGCGTCGGATGGAATCCAGGAGGCGGGCGAAACGGCATCAGTACCGGACCGAGTCCGGTTGACATCGGGATCGTCATCGTCTTCGAGTCTTCGGTCTTGCTGTTGACAAACTCGGTCGGCTCGTTGTCGACACGTGAATTCTTCTGGCTTGTCGGAGGAGTCGTGTTCTTGGCGGAATCTTCATCGTGTGGTGGCTTCTTGTTCTGGATTGGGTCTGCGAAAATCGTACTCACCTTGATTTTGCTCGGAAATGACGTGCGTGGCGTTTCGTTCACAGTGGGAATCGGAACGGGCTGTTCCGTCGTTGGTGTCGTTGTTCGGCTTCGGATCGGAGGGGTACGCCAGCGTGGCGCAGTCGTCGCAGTGAAGCAGCTGGATGATGGCATTCTGTCGTTTTGATGCATGTTACCGGTAGACGGGAAGGAATGGAACAACTTTTCCACCAGTACACATGCATCCGCGTGAATATCTTCAAAATGGCGGGAATCCTCGTCGAGCTCATCGTACCTCTCGAATGGAAGTACGGACAGAAGCTCGAAACACACTCGTCGATACTCCTTGTAGTGGCATTGGAGTGCCTGTTCGTAAAGCATTCTTCGTGCCAAAGTCGGTTGGAGAACACCATCTTCACAAATCTTCCTCTTTAGCTTCTTTAATTCCTCCTGGACGAGGTTGCGTTGGGCGAACAGTCGTGCAACATTGGCCATTTTCGAAGTGGGAATCACAAAACACGCGCGCGACTCACTTTTCGGATGCGATTTCGTTTTCGAACTTTTACACACTTTTCACATTTTGGAAAAACACCACTTTTTCTTTGCCAATGCAAGCCACGGAAAAGTCGATTTGTCTGTGATTTGGGTCAAGCTACTGGAGCGGGAGCGACAGCATTTCCTCTCGGCAGGAATACTGTCCACCATCGGCGATAGCAATCTGACGGTATTGTCCCATCGGCTGATGGACGACAACACAGCTGCGGCTGCAGCTTCTCACGGCACTGATTCGATCCGGTTCGTTAGGACCATATGTTCCTTCGTGGAACGGGGATTTTGCGGGGTGGACGGATTTAGGACCGGTAGTTCGCTTGGAAGTGGACTGTATAATTTCGGGATTGAACTGGGAGAAAAAAGACGCGGTTTGTTCACTAAAACTTAACTAAACTAAAACTGTATTTCGGTACTCGGTACATGTCGGGGGCGATTCTGTAATATTTCGGTGCGTACACGTCGGCGGTTGAATGTTGACTATTCTGCGGTGGCGGCGTCGAGCGTACGGAATGGGTAGACAGATGAATGGGAAGGAGAAGGATAGACGAGTGCACCGCCCGCTGAAAGTTCACTCGGGCCGCGAATTTTGACACCACAGCGGGGTCGACTCTCAACAACTTCTACCCAGCTGAAAATTTGTTTAATTTATTGCATCTAGTTTTCGCGATGAAGTTGCAAAAATATGGGCTAGTGCATTAACTATATGCATTTGCATGACTTTAAATGTAAATTCATGTAAGAAATCAAAGAAAAATATTATCAGCGCATTTTGGTGATGCATCTCTGAGTAGAAGTTGTTGGGAGTCGACCCCGCTGTGCTGTCAAAAATTTTCAGGCTCAGTGAACTCAATGTTCATCGGTGCACTCGTCTATAGCTGCTTGCATGCAACGATCGTGGCGGCGGTGGAATCTTCCACGCATATGAACGCTGTGGTGGTTCGGTCGTCGACGCTGTGGTGGTTCGGTCGTCGTCGGCGGCTGGCACATAAGGACACGCTGTAGATGGATGGGCGGTCGATCTGTCGATCCTCTTGTGCATGCTCGTACATGTCGGCTTGGGGAAATCATGAAATCGGTGGATGAACAGTTGGACGGCGTGGAGTGTAATAGGGAAACTAGGGGCGCACTATCCGCGGGTATTCCTTCGCGTTGGCGCGAACAGGTGCGTTGCAGTGTAAGACCTGCGACACCAAATTTAGATCTTGCTATATATTTTCCAGTCTAAAGTAATTAGACACACCTTTCAAGATCTAAGTTTGGTGTACCTTTTATGTGAGTGTTATATTTGAATTTTTGCTGTTAATTATCATTTTATTTCAGGAGGATTCAGGTAAATTTCATGTATGAATAAATGTTAACCAATATAATCATAACATTTTAGTTTTCAGACAACAAAAAGGTAAGAATTTTCTAACATATAATAAACAATCACAGATATACACACATATCAAATCATATATTGGGAAAGGGAGGGACCATCAGGGCCCGATTGAAACGATTTGGACAGGAACCTGGGGCTGCCTCCTCCTTGTTGATAACATTTCGTTGAGTGAGGGCGAGGGTGGTCTCTTAGACCCCATCTATTGGGAGTATTCTGTCAATCGAGGGCTTGATTTTGCAGTTGTTCTTGAGAACTTTCTTTTGGAAGAAGATTCTCTTCCCCTGACACGGGTTACGCGCAAGTGTCTCTGCTTGTGGGTCCGCACAACCCTTTTTGGTCCATCATACAGAAAAACGTCTGATCACTATCAACAGCCCAATCTTGATCAAATCGCTTTTAAGATTATTCCAGTGCTATAGGTAGATGCCTTGCTACAATAGAGGGAGTAGAACTGGTAGAACAAAATCATCATCATCGAAAGTCCTTGTCATTAAATCAGATCGCAATCTTTCATTTTCGGTATAGCTTAGGTATAGCTTCCGGTGAAGGAGTACTTCAAATTTAGCCGCTGGATGCAAGAATAGACGCTGTTTGAGCCGCAACTCCTGGTGAACAGATGCTCGGGACGTGCCTTCTCAATCTAGCTGAAATCAGAAGGACAACGGTGCTCAGATTGCACAATACAGCTGACTCTCTACATCTCGATATTGAAGGGACCATCGAGATAGGGAGAGATCGAATTCAAGAATCAGTTTGTAATGCACACTAGATTGAAAAATCGTTTGTAACTAAGAATAACTGTCAACAAACAGATGTCACTTCGCCTTCCCAGAATGTTTTGCACCTAAGGGAACGTTCAAAAATTACGTCCCCTTTTTGGGGGGGGGGGGTCTAGAAAAGTGTGACAGTACGTGTATTGGGTATAGGAAAAGTGCGTGACAGATGGGGGAGGGGGGTTCTAGAAATCCTGAAAAACGATGGACGTAATATTTGAATCTTCCCTAAGAAACGAGATCTAGCAACCTGTAAAAACGGGCATATCGACATATGGAGAGAAAATCTAGAACAAAAACGAACGAGATCGCATCGAGATAGAGAGATATCGAGATAAGGAGATATCGATATGTAGAATGGTAAAATGTATGCAGATTAAAGGGACCGATCCTAGGACCGATCAGACCATCGAGATAGGGAGAGATATCGAGATGTAGAACATCGACATGTGGAAAGTCGACTGTAATAGTTTAGTCCATAAACTACGTACTTTTTCAGACCATGTCAGACACCTTTCCCCCCTCGTAGACTTTTGTCCATACAGATTTTTTTTAAATTTGTGTGGAACGTAGACTTTATCCTGAAACCCCCTCTCACCCAATGAGTGTACGTAGTTTTACGGACAGGCCCTAGCTGGTTGTCTTTGTCATCGCTTGACCCGTGAAAGCACTTATGAGGACCAGAGCTTTGTTGGATGCAGCTAGTCGACTCATCATTTTCAGCCCAACAAATTGATTTATACAGATTTATACAAATCTTTAAAAAGTCAATGCGCTACACACATATAATATATCTTGTTTATTGTTTTATTATGGAAAAAAATGGTCGTTGATAGAATTTCATAATTTTCGTTTTCTTTAGTAAACTCGTGTTATCAATAAGTATAGGCTTACCGTGACATCAACGCTTATTTTTCTTTATGGCTCGATGTTCGCATTGGAACTTGGCCTGCTTCTCTTCAACTTCGAGAACTTGCACAGTTATTAATGGAAGGGCTTGCTTTGCCTGCCATTGCATGAATTTGTACATTATGTGGTAAGTATAATGATACACTATGCCCAGGGAGTCGAGAAGCTTTTCCCGACTGGAACGGGAATCCAACCTGCCGTCTCCGGATTGGCGATTCATAGCTTTAACCACTAGGCTAACTGGAGACATTTCTTTGGCCCCAATTTCTGATGCAATATCAAATGGTGATTTGGAACATTGCATTACCTTACCCAGAACGACAGCTGGAAAAGCCCAACCTTTATATGGTAATTGTGATATTTCACACCTAGCCGTCGCAAACCGGCTTAATTGTTTCAAGGTCTTCAGAAAAATTGGTCACGTGGTACCTGAGCGAATCCAATCATTTGCAACCAAGCAATTGCAGCTTCACTCAGCACACCTATCTTGGATACCTAAACCGACGACCCAACCGGCTCAAAACAAAACACGAAAAACAGATGCTGCGCAGGAAATTGGGTCACCTAACGGTACGCGAGCAATAATCGGGCCTTAAAAAGTTGGACCCCGCCGCCGATGCCAAAGTGATTCATTTCTCAAACAATCAGCTATCATCAGGTTTCAAAACCCTACGACGGCCGGTAAATGCGGTCTACCCCTGCTGTATCAAGCTGATCAATGGGTTCAATGCGCTTTCCCACTCGTATCAAAAACCAGTTTCGCTTTCAATTGAATGGGTGTGTGGTGACCATCTATGGCTGTCCGATTGCAAGCCTGGTGCTAGTAATGGGAGCGTTTCACTGAAATCGAGAGTGACATGATTGGTGGCAGTTAAGTGTTTCTTTGAGAGCGGTAATCAGCTGTGTAAGGTAAGTACAGAAATCACTTCATGTGAGTCGCCTTTGATTTGCGCTCTTTGGATCTACATATGTTGTTCTTGAAAGATTTATAGAAAGGGTATTTCAGCCAATAGCAGATCCTTAACCAATGGTGGACCCCAGAAATTATTCAAATTTGTTTCTATCGCTGAACTTCCACTTGGAAATTAAGTAGCATTTTCTCTAGGAATTTTATCAAATTACTGATTACGCAAAAGTGGTTCAAAATCTCGATCGAATTCCTTCAAAAAAGTAACTATGTTGATCTTTCCTGACTGAAAAATGCAAATGAAAAACGAACAAAAATCAACAACGAAAAAAAGAACAAAATTTGGATTTAATCCTAACAGCCAATACCTCACCCTTTTGTTTTGTTGCACCCGGCTGAACGCCCCTAAGGGCCCCTATACTGCCGGTGGACGCATAAATGTCCCATGTGCAAAAACAGACAATCGAGAAAATCGCGTCCAAAGTTCGAAAAAAGTAAATTGTCTCAACTATGTAGTATAAGTGCTGAATCGTGTTCTAACATCAACCAATTTTGAATTTGAGCTCTAATTTTTGTTTTAGAGCGATTTTATAGTTCCATAGGATTTCCAATGGAACGTGACACTTATGCGTCCACTTTTAAGAATGTTACAAATCGGCCTTGTATTTTTTCAACAATTTTCGGAACAAACTACCTATTTTTATTTCCCCATATGATAGTACCCCATGATACATGGTCATGGGCTGCAAAAACTCAATATTGCCAAAAATGCACATGGGACAATTATGCTTCCACCGGCAGTATAGTGGCAGCTGTAAAAGCATGACTATTCAGCATGACCATGCTGAGGGTGACGGGTTCGATTCCCGGTCGATCCAGGAACTTTTCGTTAAGGAAAATGATCATTGGCAGATCATGCTCTCAGGTGGCGGTGCAAAAAAGTAGCATCAGAAGACGCGCCGTACAAAACACCACTACACTATTTTAAAGAAAAATCATACCTTCTTCGTTTTATATCCAAATCTAAAAAAAAAATCTCTCGCTTAGTATTCCTGCAGTTAATACGGTATGGGCGTATTTGCAATGATCGATTTTTCTTCATCGATTTCCTCTTTGGTTAATAGCTTGGCCGGAGAATCGTTTTCGGATGATGTTGTTGTTCCAGGTGCTAGCCCGAGTCGCCCTTCACCAAAACACATAGCGAGATCATCTGAACATTGAAGGTTCTTCTTCTTCTTCTTTATGGCTCGACATCCCCACTGGGACTTGGCTTGCCTCGCTTCAACTTAATGTTCTTTCAGCACTTCCTCAGTTATTAATTGAAGGGCTTTCTTTGCCTGCCATTGGATGAATTTGTATATTGTGAGACAAGCACAATGATACACTATGCCCAGGGAATCGAGAAAATTTTCCCGACCGGAACGGGAATCGAACCCGCCGTCTCCGGATTTGCGATCCATAGTCTTAATCACTAGACTAATTGGAGACCCCAGGAAACTTTGAAGGTATTTCCCGGAATAACCTGAAGAGAAAATCGATGAAGAGAAATCAATCATTGCTGATACGCCCTTATGATACTAAGCGGGATGCTGAAAACCTTGATGCCTCAGCTTTCAAAATGTATCTTCATACACAGTCGTGACGAGGAAAAACAATAAAAAGTGGATATGCAAAGAGGGACACGTCCTTAAAAACAGCATTACGCTAATTGAAATGCTCATATCTCAGCTGTTAATCCATATCATAACAATTTTCTTTCACCACTGGCAACACTCATCTTGCTGGAAAAAATATCGAATATAGTCGTACCATGCCGTAACTAATATGCATTGAAAGACTTCTAAAGCTCGTTTTGGTGAGAAAAATATTGTATATTAGTAACTTGATGTTTTTGTGGCTATATCGGTCTCTTTCTACTCATAGTATAAAAATTTTCACACTTGTTCGCTACCTAGCGAATTCTATCATATCTATCATTTCATTATCCACTTTGATCTCTACTCCCTTATACTATGAGTAGAAAGAGACCGATATAGCCACAAAATCATCAAGTTATTAATAGAATACGGTCGATAAATCAGCTTATGATATGAAAAGTTTGGCTCAAAAAGAAAAGTGTTCTATCCTATAAGATCGAAAAAGCTAATAGGAAGAACACGCCGCGATATAGGCATACCCCTATGAACGGAGTGCGAATTCCGAAAAAGCTACCGATCGATAGAATTTGTGATGAAAACAGAACAATACATTAGGCAGTCGGGTGCCTGAAACTTTTGCCAGTCTTGGTAAGGTGGTATGAAAACTACCAACAAAGCCGATCTGTTTAAAAGCACAGGTCGCACGGCAGAAGTTTCACGCATTCGATGTATTCGTTCAATACATGGCCTACTTGCCTAATTTCACCTTCTATAAAAATTTTCACACTTGTTCGCTACCTAGCGAATTCTATCATATCTATCATTTCATTATCCACTTTGATCTCTACTCCCTTATATTATGAGTAGAAAGAGACCGATATAGCCACAAAATCATCAAGTTATTAATAGAATACGGTCGATAAATCAGCATATGATATTGTATATTAGCGTAGCTAAAGTTCACCAATACACACCAAATTTTGCAAGGAGAATGGAAATTATTGTGCACTTTATTCACGTTTTTGTCCAATTATGAAACAATATATTTATGCCAAGTGCCCTATGATTTCTTCACGGTTGGAGCCTTCAGTTGAGGTTCTTCAAAAGAGAAACATGGGCGTATATAAAAAATCACCAGAAAATTGAGAAAAATATCAGATTTTGAAGTCAGAAACCATAATTCAAAAACAGAATAAGAAATTTATGTTGAAGGTTCAACGGAAATGTGAGAATCCCTCTACAGGAGGGATTTTTTAGGAATATTTGGTGAGAATGGATCAATGGTTCCCTCAGGAATTACACCATAGATCCATAGGGACTCTTGGGAATTTGTTCAGAGATTTTATTGGAAATTCCTCTAGAATTCAATGTAAATTTATGAAAACATTTCTGTGAGAATTTCTGAAACGATTTCATCGACCATCCATTGAGGTTTTCTTCAAAAATTATTCAGAGAATTCCTCCAGAAAATTATTAACATTTTCTCCAGGACTATTTTTAAAGGTGTTTGGAGAATTTCTAGAACTTAAGGCGAAACTGGATCCATTTCCTCACTTTTTGGTTTTTGATTTTTTATAAAATAACGAAGCAATATTTTCAAAATCGGGTTTCGTGCACATGTAGAGTATGGATCAAGGAATCTCCTGTTTTTTTTTTCAAGTGGAAAATGTTTTTAGTTTTTGCAAAACAATTTTTGAGCAAAATTTCACAAAACAATGGTTTCTGTAAAAACGAAAAACATTTTCCACCTGGAAAAAATTCAGGAGATTTCTTGATCCATACTGCACGAAACCCGATTTTGAAAATATTGCTTCGTTATTTTGTAAAAAATCAAAAACCAAAAAAATGAGGAAATGCTTCCAGTTTCGCCTTAAGGAAATGCTACTACGATTCCTTATTGTATTTGCAAGGGATTGGTTGAGAATGTTTGTTGCTTGGGGACTTCGACCAGGTACCAAGTATTTCAATGAACTTTTTTCAATGAGCCCTTGGCGGATTCTTCCAGGAATTTCTTTAGGACATTCTTCCAAGAACTACGTCTGGAAGTTCATCGACGATTCATTGGTGATTTATTTACACAATTGATTGGGCAATTTTTCAAAGTGAATCATTAGAGTATACATCCTGTACTTTGTTTTCCAAAATTACATTCAGGGAATATTCATCAACTATTTTATTAGGAATTCCTTCAGGATCTTTTTGATGAGCTCATACAGAAGTTTCTTTGAAGAATTCTTTCAGAAACCCTTAGGAAACTTTTGCAGGAATTTATTGAAGAATTCTTGCAGACATTGTTTCAGGAGTTTTTCAAGGTATCCACCAAAATTTCTCCAAAGACTTTATTTAGGGCTTTCTAGTTAATTTATGAAAAAACTTCAGATATTCTCATGGAAATTCTTCTGTGGATTCTTTCGGCAATTTCCTTCAGGCATTCTTCTGTTAATCTTTTCAGAAATTCAAATTGTGGAGGGTTCTTCAGAGATTCATTTGAGAAGTGTCTCAACAGTTACTTTGTAGAATTTCTCCAAATCATTCTCTTAGCGGGATTTTATTAGGAATTTCTATTGCTTAGGAATTCTTTGGCAAAACATCTGCAGAGATTTCTTGAAAACTCGTTTAAGAATTCTTCCAGAGATTTCTCCAGGAATTCATCTACGGGTTCCATTAGCAAATTCCTTCAGGTATTATACGAGAATTTCTTCTGAAACTCGTTAAGAAAGCCTCTTTGGGAAATTCTTCTAACGATTCTTTGCGGAATTTCTTGCATGATTCTTCTAGCCATTCATTGGGCAATTCAGGAAAGGAATTCCATTGGGAATTTCTCCTGGAAACTCATAGGAATATTTTCGGGTTTCTTTGGAAAATGTCCTCAGTATTTTGCAGAATGAATCTTTTCAAGATTTGCTCGGAAATTCTCCCAAGAGTTCTTTTGTGAACTTTTCCAATGAATTACAGCGCTGCAGAAATTTAGCAGCAATTATTTGTTTTTTTTAGTGATTGATAGGGGATACCTCCAGGGATCTCCTATGGGAAGTCATCCAGGCATTTTTCTGAATACCCGTAGAAATTTCTACAGGGATTCTTTGGGGAATCCAATGGTTTCATCGGGTTTTCCTTAACATATTAAAGGAAATGACTTGGTATTTTTCAAATTATATCGCCAATGAAACCAAGATGAACTTCCTCAAGGTGTAGTTGTAAATGTTACCAGAGATGCTTGCAGAAATTCTTCCGTAGATTCTATTGGTAGTTTTTTTGAAGTTTTCCAAAAAGAATTTCTGCAGGGATTTGTTGAGGTAAAGTGATTCTTTGCAGAATTGATCCAGAGATTCGTTGAGGAGATACTGGAAAAACTTTTAATTAGAAGGAAATGTTGCTAATTGACAAATTGAGTTGTGAAATTTGTGAAAAAAATCGCGTTCTGGTGGGATTCGAACCCACGACTCCGTATTTGCTAGACCGGCGCTTTTACCAGCTAAGCCGCATAACAAGTAATGTTTTTGCGGATATAAAGGCAAACTGACTCCGAAGCCGCACCATGAACACTTCTATTTCACAAACTCGTCTCTCTTTCGGCTTAGATGCCAATCCATAACACACTTCCATATGTGCCCACTAACTACAAGTGAGGGCGAATTATTAACTCTTGAGGAAGATATCCGGCTGAATGATTTGAATAATCCCCTCATATGAAAATTCGTCTCTTGTTGAACTTGAGCAAATTAAAACAAATACAGTTGAACTTTAAGGACAAACGTTTTGACATCCCGCTTCAACAATGCATCAAAACTTCAAACGCACAAATCTCAAGAAGCAAGCTTCACACAACATTGCATTTCATTATTCTGTTCTTGCTCACTTGTAATATGCTTAAAATAAGAAGATCAGGTGCGCTGATTTTGTTTTCGAGGAGATTTGTGCCTTCGAAATCGTGAGTAGGTGCCAAAGCCGGCCATTGTGGCGGCCATTTTGGGATTCCAACAAGTCTGTCCTTGAGGCACTTTGTTGCTGGTCAAAAAATACAATTATTCACACACACTCTTCATCAAACAATAACAACTACCACGCGTCCCTATAATGCCGAGTAGGCTCCATTCCGTCGAAACCCGTTAAGCTATGGTTCTCCGTGTACGCATTGAGGGATTGCTGTAAGGAAATCTAAGATAGGGGAGTAGGTGCCAAAAAGCCCCGCGTAGGCCATTCGCCACTACTTCACAAGATCCAATCGCCAATCGCCGCTACCCGAGCAGGAGGAAATAGCTGGAGAATAACTAACTCAGGTGTGGAAAACCGAATACCTACAACCTGAATGAGGTATTAAGTAGCCCTGCATAAGAGGTAAAATACTTAAAATAATAACTGGTGTGTATTCTGTGCATAATACGTGAATAATGACATCAGGTATGGCAATACCTAAATAATACTCGGTGATTTTTCCATACAAATAGCGGTTTTTATATAATTGAATAATACCTCAAGCAGTCCTCAACACCAAACCAATAACTCGACGAGGTATTGTGTCAATACCCAAAAAATACCAAAATAAGTTATTTTCAATACCTGGATAACCGATCAATACCTTGTCTTGGTATGATACCTGACTTTGGTATGCTCCAGTTATGTGTCAGTTATTCATTCCTGCTCGGGTACAATTTAAGATCTTGTACCGACTTTTTAAACTCAAGAAAAATGTCCTAATCGATTGAGTTAAATGAGTTTTTGTACAGTTTAACTCCGCCTTCTAACACTTATTCTTTTTCGAAACAATAAGACTGTAAGTGATAATATAAATTCGCGTATCTGTCAAAGGATAAGCATTAGAAGGCGGAATTGACAGGTACAAACACTAGTTTCGCTCAGTCAATGTAAGATGTTTACCATCCATGTGAACAACTTCGAGAGTCTCTGTTGTAATTATAAGAAAATCGTAGAAATATTCGATTATTCACATTCGAATAGATTACCTTACTAAATATCTAATGACAATTACGAGATGAATCAGTCTAGCGTTACAAATCTCCAACTAGAGACAAAAAAATCAAAATTATTGAACGTGGTTTTCTTAGTATAATAAAATTAAAATGGGTAGTTTGGCATAGCCTGACATTTCGGTCTCGTGTAATTGACCTTTTCAAAGGATAAGCAGTCAACCGTCTCTCGTTATGCGATTTGTGAATGAAGTTTGAGAGATGGAGCTTCTTGTAATGCCATTTACCAGTTAACATGAAACAGAATTTCGTTTTCTTATAATTTGTTGGGACTACGTTCCGAAACGTCAGGCTATACCAAAACCAAACTAGCTTTTTCAATTCTTTTAGACTGAGAAAGCAACAACAGTTCAACATTTCCTCCCAGTCGTAAACATCCTCCAAATGAAACTATGCGATTGTGTACAGATTGTTTGGCAACGACGGCAATCTATGCATTACCAAGCGCCTCCTTGTCCTTCTATGGCGGTTATGGATAATCCGATGGATATCCAGGAGGGGTTCATTCACAAATGTCATAACGCTAAAATTGGTCGTTTTCAACACCCACCCACCCCTTCGTAACACTGTTTATATGGGGAAAATTTTATTTTGTTCGAGCTGTAACACCTTGAAGGACACCCACCCACCCCCTCCAGCGTTATGACATTTGTGAACAAGCCCGAGTGGTATTCTAAGCATAAAGCGAAAAATGTCAACGGATGTTTTACCTCATCCCGAAAAGTGTGTTTTCTCCTACTACTTAATTTCCAGTTGTAATTAAAAAAAGAGACATTACACCGTCTTAGACCAGAGATTACAAACACAGACTGAACGATCACTAACATGAGTCAACGGGCAACACACGAAATACCGTTTGACGAAAAGTTTTCACCAGCTGGAGCGGGAATTGAAACCGGAGATAACCTATAAAATCAGCACGTCCACTTATTTTTACGTAGAGCATTTTGTCCCTTTTTCCCTAATATTTTTCCTAGGGTATGGGAACACTACTAGTAATTTACAAAGGCCGACCCCTTCAATAAAGCAAAACAATCATCCAAATAATTTTGCAAATGGTAAAAGACATATCTGTAACTGCAGGTTGAGCAAATTTATGATTATTGCTGCCTAGAAATTAAGACACACTCAACATCTCTCTGGATGGAAGGTATCGTGTGTCCTATCCCATCTACAAAAAGGGTGACAAGTTGGATTGCGGGAACTACCGCGCCGTCTATCACCGATTGCGAGAGTTCGTGGGGCAATATCAGGCTGGATTCATGGGTGAACGCGCTACAACGGACCAGATCTTCGCCATCCGCCAGGTGTTGCAGAAATGCCGCAAATACAACGTGCCCACACATCACTTGTTCATCGATTTCAAATCGGCGTATGATACAATCGATCGAGAACAGCTATGGCAGATATGCACGAATACGAATTCCCGGATAAACTGATATAATTGATCAAGGCGACGATGGATCGAGTGATGTGCGTAGTTCGAGTATCAGGAACACTCTCGAGTCATCCGACCGGTACACGAAGACGTGGTGCGCAGCGAGCTAGCTGGGTCGCCAAGTGGAGGACGATCTGCGGACCCTACGCAGAGTGCGGAATTGGAGACAAACAGCCATGGACCGAGTGGAATGGAGATGGCTACTATGTACAGCAGAGGCCACCCAGGCCTTAGCCTGATCGGTAAGGTGAAGTAAGTAACATCTCTCTAGAAAGCACATTGAATCCCAATCATACTAACCTCGAAGGAGATTACCCCCTTGCTGCCATATTTGTTGAAGAGATACCTTAGGAACTTGTTTTCGCCACCGGATCCGCCGAGTGTCGACTGGTGCGAGTCATTTCCGGTAACTGTGACCTCTAGGAACCCTAGCATCAGCAACAAAATCACCAAACCACTTCTCTTCATTTTCGCAGGGTGTGAATTGTGTTGATTATGACGATTACGGCGCGCGGCGGTTTCAGTTGCGTTGCGCTGACTGGCAATGCGCTAAGGTAAATGTTTTGAAATGCACGCTGAGCTTGAGTGGTTTGTATCCAAAGCCGCACTATCTATCGTTGGTGACTCTTCTGTTCTGTAGTCACATCGCTTCTTCGTCTACTAGGAGATGCCTAGGTATAGTCAGGTTTGTCTATTTGCATTATTTGTTAACACCAGGCTGCCTTTTAATTAAACAAGTGTCGTAAACTGTGACTGGTGATACACTTTTTGATCTACACCTTCAAGCATACGTTCATGCTCGGTTTGAACACGTCTTTCGTCAACCACCTTATATTTTTAAATTCGTTCATACGATCAACAGGTTGTTGAAACGATTTCTGTCTCTTCTAATCATTTTAACTAATAACGAAACACAAATATCACTTCTTTTTTTCACAACAATTACCGAATTTGAACAATGTGTCCCACGATTAAGCTGGTGAACGGTGACCCAGCAATAACTACTTCACGCGACCTGACACGGGACGCTACACCTGAAACTCTCGTACGCACTGATTTGGACGAATGGACAAACGTGTTCGTCCAAACTGACTCACCATATGAAACAAAAACTATCCCCCAACTGGTTCGACCGCTTGGAAAGTGAGAAAGAGTTGCTACCACTCCACCGATCCGATCGCGACTGACTGCAGGCGTGGACAAGTGTGGCGTTGATATCCAAAGCCTTGCATCAGTCATCCATCCATCCAACCAACCATCCAGCCAGCACAGCAGCGCGCTAAATTGTACAAACAAGCCAGATTTCCCATTGTTATTGTGTGACCTACCGGAATGGAACGGCCGGAGGCTGCTGCTGGGGCGACACTGGTCATTGTGGGACGGCAAACAGACGGGAGATAATGAGACACGGCAATTCAAATTATATGATCGTCATTCAGCTTAGCTATAGCAGGGAGCACGCAGCATCTTCTCAGGTGCCAGCCGGCCATCTCTCTACACTATTATCACAGACAAACAGACGTAACACTTTGAACATTTTTCGATTCAAATCATAGTCACGGAAACATATTCGCCCAATGCTAAAAGGACTATGTTTGGCCGACCACCAACTAGGTGGCGATAGTGAGCAAACGTCAAACTCGAATAAAAACGATGCGAGCGCCACGGTTGGGCAGTTGGCCAACTATCAAATTTTGAAAAAGGCCGTTAAATCGGTGTACGATAGGATTTATCAGAGTGTTACGTCTGTTTGTCTGTGCTATTATCATACACACATCCACTCTGCACACACTGCACACTAGACCATCGTTGCGTTTGTTGCGGCGATCCATTCGCTCTGGCCGCTGGCGCTGTACGGTAGTGCTGAGCGCTTTTGATGCTCAATGTGAGAAGTGCAAATATTTTCGAACGGATTGACTCCGACCGAGAAGCGATCCGGAACAAGAGCGGGAGAGAAGCCTTATCGGAATGATATGGCGACCATACACCTATTACAGATGGGTGATTTTCAGCGTTTAGGAGATAATAATGATGGAAATGATGATTGCGGAGCGAGATCGTTTCCTCACAGAGAAACAGACGTAACTCTTGGAACAAATTTCATTGAAAAAGATCGTCACCAAAACATAACCACCCAATGATAAACGTACTGCGCTTGTCCGGGCCATCACTAGGTGGCGGTAGTGAGCAAACGTCAAACAGGAGCAAAAACGATGCCAGCGCAGCGAGTGGCTAATCGACCTACTACCGAAAATTTGAATCAATCGTTAAAAAGGTGATCGATGGGAAGCGACCGGAGTGTGACGTCTGTTTCTCTGTGGTTTCCTCGTTGTTGGACGAAGCCAACATTTGTTGATGAAGTGTGGCGCGTTGTTGTGGCATGGTGTGCTCCCAATAATGTGGACGGAATTTAAATATCGGTATAATGGGTATGCGGTTCGGCTAATTGATTAATTGAATTCGTTTGGAAGACAAAACGCCGAGAAGCTACCGGTGTTACATGGTTGTTTTGGTTTCGTTGTAATTATGGGTAATTAAAAGCACACATTTTTAACCAGTAAATATATTGTATTACATGCATGAACAAGGTACACTCAGACCCAAATATTTTTTTTTGTTTTACTGGGTCAACGTTACTCGAGCGAAAACTTAGAGCTGGTTCTTGGCGAGTGGCAACGATCTTTATCCAATGGATTATTTATTGTCGTCAGAATTGAAACAGTCAATTTGCAGTCGTCTTTTAGTTCCTGGTAAAATCGGTAAGCATTCATATCTTTGGTTCAGTCGAGAATATCGCTGATTCTTACGAAACAAACGATCTTCAAGACCTAAATACAACTGGTGTTGAGTTGAGACTACTATTGAAAGTTGTACGCTGCATTTGTATGCGAACATACTGCACACGGAGTATGCAATGTCACTACCCTGGTAAGTTAACCTACTGAAACCTTTCAATTTACAAAAAGTATATTCAAAGCAAATAGTTTGATTCAACGACAATTTAGCCGAACCAAAGCACTACGGCTCCATACAAGCAGGTGGTTGGAAATATTTTCACGTCATTTCATTTATTAACCCGTAAACACCCAAGGTGTCTCACAATTCAAATCTTTAAATGAATTCATTATCATTGGTCAAATTCCAATAAAATAAGCATGATTTAACGAAAAAATGGAACGAGTGAGGGAGTAATTATTACTCAAAAAGAATAGAAAAAGGACTTGGGGCAGAAATCTTAACCGATAAACGCCTAAAAGTATGCTTACTTACCTTAGCGATCAGGCTAAGGCCGGGGGAGCCTCTGTTGTACATGGGGTGGCCACAATGTTTGGTATGGGCAACTTTTTTTTTTCTTTTACAAAAAAGTTCAACATGCTGTAACTTTTCATAGAGTACGATAAACATTCTAAAATTTTGACAGTTAGTTAACCTACTATATATGCATCATTGGTACAAATTTGAGCTCGATTGGTTAATCTATCGTGAAGCTAGAACCGTTTTTGTAAAACACTATTTTTCAGACAGCTTAATTTTGAACTGTCATATCTTAGAAACCAGTGAATTAAATTGAATGAAAATTTGAACGTTTATCAACAATATATAGGGTGACGATGGGTATTATCGGCAGGTTTGTTCTCTTCGTCACGGGGGGTTTTTGTGGGCCGAATTGCCTGAAATTTTGGCATATAACTTAGCTTGGTTGGGAAGGATTTGAGGCCAACTCTGAGACTTACAGGTTTCAAAAAAAACCCCATGACGAAGAGAGCAAAACTGCCGAGAATACGTAAGTTCCCCTAAGTGCCTCACAAGTTATTAAAACATGGGTACTTTTAAAAATTTTAAAAAGTTGTCATGGATTGAAACTTTTTGGGTCCTTCTCGATAAAATGTATTTTTTTACATCAATGTCATTAAATTTTAGTTTTGATATCCAAAGGGGTTTTCTTTCTGCTCTCAAGATATGTCTAATTAGATATATTAGAGCCTATTTGGATTGAAGGAAGAACACATTTCGTATTTTTTGTATGGTATTGTAAATTTGACTTATTTTTCTCTATATGGGTGAAAATGTCAAACCGGTATAACTTTATTCGTCGCGAGAAAATATTACATTTTATAATGTCGCATCAAGTATCAATATAGTGTTGATAAACGTACAAAATTTCATTCGATTCGGTTCACTGGTTTCGGAGATATGACATTTCAAAAATTGGTTGTCTAAAAAATAGTGGTTCACGAGAACGGTTCTAGCTTCGCGAAAGATTACCCAATCGAGGCCAAATTTGTACCAATTATGCACATGAAATAGGTTGACAAACAGTCAAAATTTGAGAATTTTTGATGCACTCTATTGGCAGAGCTGTACACCCGCCTGAAACGCGAAGCAGCAAAAGTCGGACTGGTGGTGAATGCCTCAAAAACAAAGTACATGCTGGTAGGCGGAACCGAAAACGACCGGATCCGTCTGGGTAGTAATGTTACGATAGACGGGGATACTTTCGAGGTGGTGGAGGAATTCGTCTACCTCGGATCCTTACTGACGGCTGACAACAACGTGAGCCGTGAAATTCGGAGGCGCATCATCAGCGGAAGTCGGGCCTACTACGGGCCCGAGAAGAAACTGCGGTCGAAAAAGATTCACCCACGCACCAAATGCACCTTGTACAAAACGCTAATAAGACCGGTAATCCTCTACGGGCACGAGACATGGACCATGCTCGAGGAGGACCTACAAGCACTCGGAGTTTTCGAGCGACGCGTGCTAAGGACGATCTTCGGCGGTGTGCAGGAGAACGGTGTGTGGCGGAGAAGGATGAACCACGAGCTCGCTGCACTTTACGGCGAACCCAGCATCCAGAAGGTGGCCAAAGCCGGAAGGATACGGTGGGCAGGGCATGTTGCAAGAATGCCGGACAACAACCCTGCAAAGCTGGTGTTTGCAACTGATCCGGTTGGCACAAGAAGGCGTGGAGCGCAGAGAGCACGATGGGCGGACCAGGTGGAGCGTGACTTGGCGAGCATCGGGCGCGACCGAGGATGGAGAGCGGCAGCCACGAACCGTGTATTGTGGCGTACTATTATTGATTATGTCTTGTCTTAATGATGTTGAACAAATAAATGTATGTATGTATGTATTAGAGTGGGTCAACGTTGTATGGAGAAACTTTAAAATTGATCGTATCAACCCGGAACAAAACTTTTTCAATCTATATTAGCGTCCAAAACAACTCTGCAAAATTTGGGAGCGATTGGTTGTGTCCCCGTATTCCGCATTGAGATTGAAATTTGTATGGAAGTTAGTATGGGAAAACGTACTTTTTTGCATTTTACTCATAAGTTGAATTCTTTTGCCCAATACCATGTAACTAATGACGTTAAAGTATAGCCTATGATATGCCGAAAAACTTTGCCGAAGACCGCAAAGTGATCCGGCGCTTGTGAAGAAAGTTATTCGCCTGGTAACTTAGGCCAAAAATTGAGATTTTATTATTGATGCTATTCCTTTACATGTTAACTGTTAAGCACCACTGGGAAATCTGTACGTTATAACTTTTTTCTTAAGTGTCGGATCACTTTCGGCAAAGTTTTTCGGCATATCCTAGGCTATACTTTACCGTCATTGGTTAGATTGTTTTAGACGAAAAATTTCAATTTATGAGAAAAATGCAAAAAAGCACGTTTTCCCATACTAAATTCCATACAAATTTCAATTGCAATGCGGAATACGGGGAAGCAACCAATCGCGCCCAAATTTTGCACAGTTACTTTGGACGCTAAAATGAATCGAAAAAGCTTTGTTCCGAAAATTCGACTTTGTTGACCCAGTCTAGTATGTATGTATGTATGTATGTATGTATATGGGAAGCTGCGACATTTCCGGCCAACAGAGTGCAAAGCGTCTTACTTAGTATAGGTAAATACCCAAAAAGAATGATCTGACTGTATGCTCTCCCCAAGAACTCTACAATGTGATCCTCAACTGGATACAGGAGAAGATTGACGCAACTCTCCGACGACAGCAAGCACGCTCCGTATCGTCTTGCAGCAAATCAATGAATTCCAAGAATCTCTCTACATCGGCCTCATTGGAGCACAGTACAATGCATTTTTGTGTAAAGTACTGCACAACGGCGTCTTGTCCAACCCTATCCGGATCGTCGCTGGAGCAAGGTAAGGGTGTATGCCAAGGATCGGTATATTTGCCTCACTCCATTCATATTCACTCCTTTTTGCTGAAGTGAATCGAGAAACAAGTTCGCAAGTTGCTTGACATGGATATTCGTTGCCGTTCGTCGCAGTTTGGATCGCAAGCGAATGAATTAATGGCGAATGGTGAAAAATGCTGTTGAGCGATCGCAGCGACTATTATCATAACTAGAAGAGAATTTCTGCATGCAATGCATACATTTTTAGTGTATTGTTGTTGAAATGCTAGATTAGCAAAAAAATAATAAACATTTTTTGAATACATCCAAAAATCGTATGCACAATATCACTCGTACCACTAACGAATCGCATCACTGCTCGATCGCTTGCTATGCGAACATGGACGAATGAGAAATTCCCAAGGCTGTGACCATAGTGGTTAAGGTGAGATGCGATCGGATGCGATAAGTTATGAGATGAGAAGAGGGATGTTTGATAGGCCATAGTGCATGAGCTTTTCAATGAGGGTGCGCATGTTGTTTTCACATCCTTTTTCGTCTATTTCGTGCGCATCAACGACTCGCGTGATTTGATCGATGAAGTCGCTTGTGTGTTGAAGCGCTTCTTTGGATATGGGTAGTGAAATGATCGTTTCATCTATAAGAGCGGAAAGATAAAATGCACCCGCTTTTTGTTTTGCGCGGGTCGTTGTTTTTTGCTACAACTTAGTCAGTTTTAATCCTGTTGCAATAGCAAAAACCGACCAGTTCAAAAAAAAATCTAGTGTAACTGTACAAGATTGAGATTATTGAATTAATTATTTGAGAAAAGAATGTATAACATGTAATCATATCCGCGTGAGCGATGTCTTTATGTATACACATATTTTTACTTTCCGAACTGGGCTATCTGAGTGTTGATTTCAATTTAAATCAATATGAGACTGTTACACTGATTTTCGGCATTAAAACATTACTTGATTGTGCTGACCTCGGCAAAAAGAAACAAAAATTCGGCAAGTATGTATTATTTAAGGGTATAGGTTTTTTTATTACAAAATTTTCGGTGATATCTACGAGAAAAGATGTCTCTAATAAGTACACACTATTCATCATAAGGACTGTATCGTTAATTATGAGTACATCTTTGAGGCCCTGTATTAAAAAGACTAAGTCTTATTTTGACAACTGCTGTGTGTTTAAGTGTTGCTAGCGTTGTAAACAAAAGATAACCTTCATTAAAAGTTAAAGTTTTTCCTCAAGTGGAGCAACGCGAGTGTTTACGGATGAGAAGCGAAAATCGATTGTGACCAGTTACTGCTATGAAAAATAATTATCGTTAAGAAAATTAGCAAAAGCTGGAGGTGTTAGCGTTTTTTCTGTCCAAAATGCTGTCAAACGATTTGGTATGCATAACCCACTGATAAACTAACCCGGACGCGGCAGAAAACCAGGTGCGTCCAAGTCAAATTTGGACAGCAAAATTTGCAAAATCTTCAAAAGAAAAAAGGAGGTATTCATCATAGATTGCGCAAAAAAGTGTGGAACGACTATTGGTATGGTTCAGCGCGCCAAGGAGAGTAATTCCCTGAAGACTTACCCAAAACAGAAATGTCCAAAAAACAGTCAAATTCTAGCGGATTATGTGAGAACTCGGGCTCGGAAACTGTACGACGATGTTTTGAGCAATAAATACATATGCATAATCATGGATGATGAAACGTATGTCATATTGGACAACAAGGCACTTCCAGGGGCACAGTTTTTCACTGTGAAGCGTGGCACTGATGTTCCGAATTCGGAGAAATCGATTTTTTGCAAAAAAAAAAAGTTGGGAAAATGTATTAGTTTGGCAAGCAATTTGCCAAAGTGGTATGAAATCGTCACCTTTCTTCACCGTCCCAAGTATGAACGTCGAAATATACCGGAAGGAATGCCTCCAGAAACCAATTCTGCCACTCATCTGAAAGCACAAAGGTCCTACATTATTTTGATCGGATATGGCATCCTGCCACTATGCGCGTGACACCTTTGACTGGTATGAAGAAAACAATGTCCAATTTGTGGAAAAGGCAATGAACCCTTCAAATTACCCGCAAATTAGACACATTAAGAAGTATTTGGCTTTGATGAAAAGGAAACTACGGCAAAAGGATAGAGGAGCTGGCAAGATCCACGAAAAATTAAATATAAAATGATACCATGGGCTTTTCTGATGGTCAATGAACAATGTAATTGAATTTAATTTACAAAACAAATAAAACATTTTCAGATACAGCAATTTTCAGGTATACTCATAATTAACGATACAGTACTTATAGTAGGTAAAAGAGTATCAATCGGAATTGATGTCACACTATTTTCGATAAGGGATCTAGTTTTGCCTGACAAAGAAAAAAGCAGAACTTTTCAATCAGAATCCTTTTAGCAATTAAGTTGAATACCATAAAACCTAAAACTTTCTAATTTGCACATGAATAAGATGCACTGGACAAACGACCATATCAAACATTGATCACTTGATTCAAATCCCGAACAGAGAAAATAAAATGTTTTCTTATACACATATAATAATAAAATTATGCTGTAAAAAACTTAAACGATTTGATGGAATACTATTTTATATGCAATGAAATATGTTATTTTACATAGTGATCGATAGACAATATGATAATTTTTTATTACGTCCGGTCCATCAAAATGTTATGTTATGTTTAAAAACAACAACATAGTAACGCATTTTATATTGCCTACTAGCATTCCCAACACATTAAATCCGCATTGCTTTACATACACAACGAGCGCAATCATAAAATCCATACCCGATAAACATTCTCTTGCGATCACATGCGTCGAAGCAGCTCCATCGCATCTCCGCACTCATCGCAACTCATCTACTATGTGCGGTTCATGCGTTCTGCATATAGTTTCCACAGAGTGTGCTTCGACGCTAATCCGATCTCTTATCTCTTTGCATCGCACCTCAGCCACTATGTGCTCAACGCAAGTGTGGCTTCCCACCGTTCACCGGAGTTTGCTGTCGTCGCTGTTGCTGACAAACAAACACACGAACTAAAGCGACAACCGTTCGCTGCTGACTGTCTTCGAATGTGGAAGAATATGAAAAGTGGAAGAATACTACACGCAGGAAAAAGAGGCTTGTTTGAAACAATAAAACGCATGGTTGATTTTCAAACTGAGCAATTGCTTATTCCAAAGTTATATTTCTTTGTTCTTACTTAGAGTCTGGCGATCAAAACAATCAATTCCCATCATTCCATATAACGATAAAAACTTCATTTGTTTCAACAAAATGGGGACCATAAACATGGCCCGGATGCACTCACACATCTTTAAATTCTTACCCCAAAATCGCCACAACGAAGAATGTGTAACAAATCCATCACTCCAACTTCCAAGTGCAGCTTTGGCCGTGATGGATAACGCGCAGGTACTCAAGACAGCATCCTCACAAAGTTGGTCGGTCTCGCTTTTTTGCCTTTTTTATTCGTTCTTGCTTCCATCCGCTTGCCGAGTGTCTAAAAATAGAGTTCCGAGCTGCCACAGGAGCTGCCGTCACCAACACAATCACATTTCGGTTTTGTTAGTAGCAAAAGTGCTGTCGTTTAAAACAATCTGTTATTTTATGTTGAAACTACCAAATCTCAGTTTGTTCTAACAAACTGTCAAAAAATTCGTCAAATGAAAATATTTGTATTATCAAACAATGGAACAGCTCAGTTTAAACTAGAAATCAGTTTGTCGCTATAGCAAACTGAAAAATCGGTTGATTTGAACTAGAATTTAATTGTGTTTACAAATATTTTTTCTGCGTGTATCACCGATATTGTTCCTCATCGTAATCGACAATTTCTGTTAGGTGCGATTGATCGTAACCTAATACTCGCAGAAAAAATATGGTAAAATAAAAAAATAGAAACATTAGAAAAGGGCATACAATCATTGGTAAACAATGACTTCGCACGTCGCTGCTGAGACCCAATCATGCTGACCCATCCACACAAACTAAGACCGTAAGAGCAAACATCGATTTTTCGGATAACGGCGTTCATTTGTGTGGGCGGGCTGCTGTTATGCCCTGCAATCCCTTTTTTTTTGAGCTAATTAACAGGTTTTGGGCCCCGCAGCAGGCAATTTGCAGTGAGTGATCCGTTGACGTTGAAATAAACCAACACCATACACGGACCGTAATGTAGACGGTTCAACAATACCGCATACTGTTCGAACTGTATTCCAGATGGGTGGTTAAGCACATCTTATGGTTATCGTTTATGCGGGTAGTGCATTAAATCTTGTGTGACCGGTGATGGATCATTCGAAATGGAGTTTCCAGCGGCTAGAACTTCGAACTTCGAAGTCTGGAAGGTTCGTGCCAGGCAGTTTTTGACCAGAGAGGGACTCTGGTCAATGGTGAACGACGTGCCTCCGCCGGAAGAATTGAGAACGACAGAATGGGCTACGAAGAACGAGCTTGCGTTGCAAACAATTGGCTACCTGGTGGAAGATTCGCAACTGAGGATTATCCAAGATGCTGGAACTACAAGAGACGCGTGGAAAATGTTACGGGACTATTTTGTCTAGGATTTTTCCGTGAACAAAGTGTCCTTTGTTGCTAAACTTGCTAAAATGGAGCTTGCGGAAGGAGGAGACATGCGCCAGCACCTGATGGAATTGGACACTCTGTTCGGGCGAATTGAAAACGTTGGATGCCACTTGGATGAAGACGTGAAGGGCGCATTCATGCTTGCAAGTGTTCCGAATTCGTACGAAAATGTGGTCACAGCGATTCAAGGTCGAATGGAGGTGTTCCGGATCAATTTTGTGAAGACCAAGCTATTGGAGGAGTATAAACGACGGCGCGACAAGGATAACGGAGAGGAGCAAAAATCTGTGTTGGCAAAGAATGTACGGAAGCATCATAGCGAGCTCGATCAAAAACGACTTTGTCTTGCGTGTGGAAGTCCCCACCATTTGATGCGGAATTGCGAAACGTTTTTTTTTATCTGTATTTACGAGATTTTTAGCCCTTGGTTAGTTCATCTCGGGACCCATGCTTTACTTCCCTTCCGAAGGAAGAACTCACTATTTTGAGAGTTTGTCGGGAGTGGGATTCGATCCCAGGTCCTCGGTGTGATAAATAGTCAAGTGTTCTAACCATCACACCAGGTCCGCTCCACATTTAGCGAAACGTTGAGAAAAGTACGGGAAAAGTCTGCAGTATCACATGAACCCCGACGAAACTTGACATCTGCCAAATCTGCTATGGAGGATTCGGGTAGGCACATGTGCTTCGCTGCCATGCAGGAATCAACGAACGAAACAAGGTATTTGGATTCTGGCGCTTCCGAACACATGCCAGGCAATGCGGTAAATCTGGACTGGAGCGAAAAGGTGGAGCAACAAAAGGTTATCCTGGCTGACGGTGAAGACTTTACTTTACTTAGTATTGTTTTCGAAGCGCAAGGTCACAAAGGATCTGGATGCAAGGGACGATACAGGTAGTACGGTTCAGATAAGATTGGAAAGAGTTTTAGTTGTAAAAGGGCTATCAGTTAACCTAGTTTCTGTACAAGCGATCACGCGCAAGGGATTTGAAGTACGCTTCAATAGCAATGATTGTCGAATTTTAAAAAATGATCAAACGGTCGTTACTGGGATTAGAGATGGACAGTTTTATCGCTTGACAAATACAAACCAGTGAAAGAACAGTAGAGTTAGGAGTATTTATTCAGGAGGAGTCTGTTCCTTTGCTACCGTTTCTCGAGGAGGAGTATTGATATGTAATGATTTATAACAAGAAACGGCAGCACTGATGGTCACGATGTTTTGTTTTAAAAAAAATTTCAATCTAGTACGTTTGTTGATGTCAAAGGTTGAAGATGTAAATAAGGGTGCTATTACACTCTTTGCCCAGAAGCCAATTTGACCACTTTTGACAGATAAGTTTTGGCTGGTTGTTTGTCTCTGTTTGTCCCGTTTTTCGAGAGTGACAATGGATATTGTAAAAATCAAAATGTAATAGTTAGTTTTAATAATTAAAATTTTAGTTGTAAAAATTTTATCAATGTACCAAATAAACATGAATATTTTTGTTTCAAACGAACAAAATTTATCTCCATGAATGGTTGCTGTGACAGCCGCACGCTATGTCTGAACCAGCAGATTATAAAAATTGAATGTACATCGGATTTTTTTCCGCAGAACATCAGTATTCAACCTATATTTTCATTTGCAGAAGGTTTGAAAATATTCTATCGGTGAAAATTTTTCCATACATTTTGTATGGGAGAGAAATTGGCCGAAAACAAGTATTTCATGCAAATTTGTATGAAAAACAGCTAAAAAGATGAAAAAATCAAAATTTCCCCGATGAAATATTTTAAAAGTTTCTGCATATGATAATATAGCATGAATTCTGATATTCTGTGGAAAGAAACCCGATGTACATTCAATTTTTATAATCTTCTAGTTCAGACATAGCGTGAGCCGATTACCATGGAACACCCAAATGACTTCGAATTGGCTGATGGAAAAATTCATTTAAGGTGAAAGTAATAATCCCCCGAAGCTTTTACAAGAAATTTCATTAAGTAATCCAGCAGAATTCCGGAATTTCAACATGAGATATACGGTAAACTGCAGGAGTTCCTCCAGTAATTCTTTCAGCAAAATTCCATTACGAAGTTTAAACATTTTTCACAGAATTCTCAGGATGCAGAATTTATGCTAAAACCTCCTTAAATCTCCGCAGATTATGGCCGGCCGAAATCAGAAACGGCAGGTTTTGCAGCACGGAAAGTGCTTGTAAATTGATCTCATAAATAATTCGCAGTTGTTATTAGAGTTTGTCTTATTCACATTTGTCTTTGAATTTGTCTTCATTTTCGCATAATACGCCTGCTGTTTTTGGTGATACTGCTGCTGGATGTCCGGAACATGCAAATGGAAGTCAACAATTCCGTCTTTGGAGTACCGGAATTCATACAATTTGGGGAGTCTGTTCCTGTACATTGTTGTGGTGCGATAATGTTGACCAAATGTATCCTTTGGAGTTAACCCTTCCGCTAACAATACCCAAATTCTCGTGACACCTAGGTCTGAGAGGACGTGGAGGTCTTTACATACCTTTCTTAGGTGTCCAACTATATAATCTTACTTTCGCATCCCTCAGCTGTCGCGAAGACGTGGCCAGGACAGCACTCGGCTGTTGGAGGATTGCGTCAATCTTGTATTAGAATCAGATATTAGCCCCAACTCTCTGTGGCTTGCTAACGGACTGTCAACAGCGGTTTGTGACTGTACCACCTACGAATTTATGCAACTTGCTTGATGCTAATGCCAATGCTAAACCTCACCCAACATCCCCGCAGTATTTGAACATCAATTACAAAAACAAACTTGTTTCAAATGATAGCATTTGCGCAAAATGGTTATGTGATATTCATTTAATAGAAGTAAGATTTGTTTCCTAACCTTTAGTTACATATATTTGTAATGTGTAAAAGCAATGTATATCAAAACTTTCCCTAACAGTTACATAATACATGTAGGCTGATTAATGATAAGAATGTA
Organism: Aedes albopictus; assembly: GCF_035046485.1. NCBI lineage: Eukaryota > Metazoa > Arthropoda > Insecta > Diptera > Culicidae > Aedes > Aedes albopictus. Next base: position 328,311,008 of record NC_085138.1, read on the forward strand.
AGAGAACGATACAAAACTTACAACAAGTGTGACCTTCATTGAAACAGTCTTCAATTCTTATTTGTCATTTTTTAGTTGATTCGGGCTGATCACGAATTATATTTATTATTATTATTATTATTGTTCAGAAATCTTCGTGAAACCATTTGTACAATTGGAAAGAGCACAATAAGGATCTGCTGAATCCTATCTTATACTGTACAGGCCCCGTTGAGGGTTTAGGAAAACGTCGATTACACTATTTAGAACATACACTGTGTGCAGATTTGAGCCATGAAGTCGAATAGTACCTTTAGTATGTAGAGAGTAAGAGATTCTAGGCTTAAGGCTTAACGTGAATTGATTTTTGTAAAAAGTTATTGGGCTTATTTACACCTTACATTCGATATGTAGAGCGAATCGTACCTTCAAGGCACTATTGACCTATTATTTCGTTAACTATTGTCGTGCGGTGGATTTTTATGCTTACTGATAATAATTGATGTAGCTCAAATGTGCGTCCCATTAAATCACGAGCCTTGACTCGTAACGAGCAGTCTATTTACAGCGCAGTTAAGGTGCATCGGGTCTCCTCTCGATTTAGTCATTCTTTTCTGTGTTGGGCATACAGAGGAAAAGTTTCGCACAAACAGTGTTGATGCGTTGCGATGTTTGGGCCAGCCATTCCAAGGGTTTGTGAATAGTAATGTAGTAAACCGGGATGCCCAGTACGATTATTACCGATCCGATGGCAACTTCCGTTGGAGATTCGAATACGGAGAAAATAACCAAAAACCCGGCCGTGAGGAGGAAGATAATGGGTATGATCAATGAAACCTGAAATAAAAAGAGATGATGGAGATTAGCGATAAAAATAATTATCATTTACGAAAGCATTGAATTTCACTTGAACATTTTAGAAAAACTTTATCTATGTTTCATTTTTTGTACTTTAGACTTTTATATTCGAAGTTTTATTCCTTTGTGTCTTTTTTTCTCTGTTCAATGTTCGTTATCATTTTCCAATGATTTTTTAGGTTGCTTTATTTTTATTTTTACTCATTTTTTCTGTTTTTCTATTGCTATCTTTCCTTGAGTTGTCCCTACTTATTATCATTATCCCTACTTTTAATACTTCTTTGGAATTTTCTCTTTGTGATGCTTTATTATTAAATAATAATTACATAATTGACCTTAGAAAACATTGAATCTACATACCTTGATGGGTCGCTTGGCCTCTGGAAGTTTCTTTCGAAGCCTTAATAGTCCAGCTACGGAAATGAAAATGAATAGAATTTCAACGTAGCTTACGTAGTTGATTATCGAGAAGACATCCCGAATGAATAGTAACAGCAAAGTAAGTAGACACTGCAAAGTTAACGAAAAATATTAGCTTATGAAAAATTTAGCCCATCCAGGTGAAAGTTACCAAGAATATCAACGAAGGAATCGGGGTAAGACAGTTGACATTGATGAGCGAAATCGCCGCCGGCAGATGTCCGTTGCGAGCCCCCACAAAGAACAATCGAGATGAGGCGAAGATTGCACCGTTAAGTGAGCCAAACGTCGAACAAGCAACGAACAGTGGCATTACCCACGCCATGAATCCAAGCATTTTGTCCGCAAACGTGACCTAGAATTAATTTAATTGAATTTGTTACCATGAGATGTAATTCAAATGAACAAATAAAGTTTAGTTCCTTACCGCGACTGCCTGGGACGAAAGCATCTCATCTGGAGGAAGAACTGCGAAGTATGCAACATTGGTGATCACATAGATGATTGTTACAGCTGGCATACTGATACAGATTGCACGAGGTAGGTTTCTAAAATAAAACGAAGTATGTAAACATTTCAAATCATCATTATGCTCCGCATCCAACTCACCGGTAAGGATCTTTCAGTTCTTCCGTTACAAAATTTAAATAGTTCCACCCAGAGTACGAAAACAGCCCATTGTAGAAAGCAAGCGCAATGAATCCCGGTTGAATCTTCGAGTTCTCAAAGGGATTCTCCAGCAGTTCAGTGTTCCCACTGAACAGATACCATGCACCGGCAGCAACGATCACCAACAGTGCTCCAACCTTCATTCCAGTGAACGTTTCCGTCACCCGGGTCACCCATTTCACGTTGTAGCAGTTGATGGCCGTAAGAAGACCTGCCCCAAAAAAAAGACGCAAAATTCCAATTTTCGTAATGAATTCAAATGAGGGGACCGTCCAGCCCCATAAATAATTGCAACCTACAGGTGATGAGAGCAGCAAGCAATCGGACCGACTCGTACGGTGGCTCGCACGTTGGCCACAGAGGCTGCAGCAGGTACTGGGCAAACGTAATGGCAGTGATGGCGTTGCCGGCCGGGACCAGGATCAACAGCGCTACCCACAGATACAGGAACGCTGGCAGTGGGCCGAACGCCTCGCCGATGTACGCATAATCACCGCCTGATTTGGGTATCATGGTACCTAAGAGGAAGCGAGGAAAGGAAAAAGAAAAAAAATGCATTTTTTTTGTATCTGTTATGAGTGCATGCATGCAATTATGTAGATTATTCAAGAAACCGGTCGGATGCTGCGCTACATTTGGGAAGTGTAATGGTCTTGCATTCGATGGTTGCATTTTAAATCATGATGTCATTTTTAGGTTGCAAGGAATGTACGTTGATGGGATGATGGCGCTTTCTGAAGTGCACTATTCAGAAAGCGCGTCCATCCTACCAACGAGCAGTTGATTTATATTATGTTTGAGAGTTATAAATCTGTAGAAATGGTAGATTTTGACCTAAAAAAACGGTACAATGTCACCAAGTGAGTAAGGCTGGTGTAGCGTTAGCTCATGAGAGTGGAACACCAGCACCAGCTCGACCTTCGAGAAAGGAAGTAGTCATCAGTTAAACATAGGTGCTATCCATAAGCTATGTAGTTTCGTTTTTGTTCAGCTCCGACTCAGGCTTTAGGAAAAAAAAAGGTCCAAGGACAGAAGGTCGAAGGACAGAAAGTCGAAAGGACAAACGGTCGAAAGACAAAACGTCGAATGCCAAAACGTTGAATGACGAAAGATCGGAAGGACTCAATATCAAAGAGAGTAAGAATTGGTTTTCTTTATGACCATAACAAAGTGGCGGTGGATGGCACAAATTTCCCAAATGGAGGAGAACGTGCCTCTGGAGCCGACCTACTGAAGTGGCGGTGGTCAGAGCACGTTTATAGGGGAGCGCAAAGGTGGATGCATGGGCGTTTCTGGGGTCCCAGGGAGTTTCATGAGGATACCAGGAGATCACAGATGCGTCCTACAGTGTTTCAGGGAATACCAGGAAGTTTCAGGGATGCTTCATGGGGTCTTAGAGGCACTTAAAGGGCTCTCAGAGGGCTCCATTGGAGTTCCAGTTAGTCACAGGGTTGTTTTAAGGAGTGCAAAGAGGTTTCAGGATATACCAAGAGAACTCAGGAATGTTTCAGGGGGTATCAGGGGCGTTTATGGGGGCTTCAGTGGGTCCCAGCAGAGAACAGACATCCAAGTCCAGTTCCGAAACTGTGTAAGGAATTTAACCGCCATTTGAAATCGGTAACACAAGTGGCAATACCGTGGCGCAGCAATCGGTTAATTTCTCATACTAATTTAATTCATCACTTAAAATGTTTCAATTCACCACTGACTGTGGCAATATAGTGTTTGGCGGCGTTAGTGTTTTCATCGTGTATTGGTTTGCAACCTTACTCAAGTGAAGATTCATATCCTTACACAACTATCTGAATGAAATTTGTTCTAGCCTGCATGTCTGTTCTCTGTGGTTCCAGGGCGCCTCAGGGGCGCCTAAAGGAATCTCAGGGGGTTTCATAGGATACTAGGTGCGGTCTCAGAGGTGCTTCAGGGGGTCTCAGGGGCGTTCCAGGAAGTCTCAGGGGCCCCTTAAAGGAGTCTCAGAGCTGCAGTGTTTTGGAGCTATAGTGATGAATGAGCCACTCAGCAGTTTTTCTTCCCTTCTGTTGGTTATGTTTCATCTACCAGGCGCTACTTTATTACCAATCGAGTTGCATGCTTGACGAAGGAATACAAAGAAGATACTCCGATATACGAAAGCTGCGGGGCTGCGGCGAGAAGCGGGCATCACTAAGTGTAACACTTTCTGATGCTCTCTCATCGTTATCTTGGTATATGTGAATATGTGAATATACGTTATTTTTATCATTATTTATCGCATTTTTGCTCTAAAAACGTAATGTACCATTTAATGTAATCGTATCAATGCTGTTGCACGTTGCGTTACCAAAAAAAAATCAAGAGCTATAGCGGGAAAGAAAAAGAGTAGCACTTTGAGAAGCGTTCCACTTAGTAACTCGCGATTAAATTCTAAACACTAGGTCCCAGTTAAGAGCTGAGCATATACCACTCAGTAACTCGCAATAAATTCCAAACACTGAAGAGACGAACCAGCCAAGGGCTGAATGTCTCTATAATAAATATAAATCAATCGATCAAATCAAACACTGGGTCCCAGTGAAATTCCATTGAAGATCGTTTCAACTCTCTTTCGGGAACCCAAGGAATTCCAGGTTGAACCTGGAGTTCTCAGGGACGTTTCAGGGGATGCCAATAGAATAGAAAAAAGAGAGTCTTAGGGGCGTTTCAGGGGGTTCTAAGGGGTTTCAAGTTTGTACCAGGAGGTAGCAGGGGGAATTTCAGGAAATAACATAGGCGTTTCATGGAGTTCATGGAGTTTTCGGGTGGTCCTTATGGTGCCTGCTGGCTTTAGGAGTTTCGGTGTGATTCCAAGAGGCCTCTGGAGTGCTTCATGGAGTCTCAGGGGGTTCCAGGGGAGTTCCAGATGGCCTAAGGGACATTTTAAGAGGTCTCAGAGGCGTTTCAGGGGAGATCTCAGTAGGTTTCAATGGGTTATTGGGGGTCTTAGGAACGCTTTAGACTAGAGGATCTCATATGCATTCCGTCTCAGGAGGGGTTCAGTGGGTCTCAGGGGTGTTTCTGGATGCCCTAGGCGGGTTCAGGGGAGTTCCTGAGGATCTCAAGGGGATTCAGAGGGCCCACAAAGAGTTTCAGAGGGTTTCAAGGGCATTTCAGTAGGTAGAGGGACCCCCGGGGATTTCAGGGGGTTCCAGAGGGTCTCAGTGGCGCTTCATGTGATCTCAGAGGCGCTTCATGTGATCTCTGGGTCGTTCCAGGGGGTCTCAGGGGCGCTAGGTCGAATGCCATTATGGTTTTTCCTTTCCGTAAACAAACAAGCGACCCTCAACTACTTGGAGAGCGCTTTGCATCAGGTCGAAAAGGGTGCTGATACTGCTGATGCATATACCAACCAACAATGTCAGATAGTCGTCAGCAAAATCATAAATAGTAAAACCGCTATTATTGAGTTGCCTCAAAAGCGTATCTGCTGCGAGATTCCACAAAAGCTGCGACAAGACTCCCCCTTGGGTGCATCCACAAGCACTCAATTTCCTAATCGCTGCTAGACGCAATACCGAGAAGAGATGTCGGTTTTTGACCATTTGGTGAGAATTCAACAGGACATAAATGGAGATATACCATGACCCTGTGTGGCTTACAATATGTCAAAGGCACCCTCGATATCTAAGAAAATATCCAAGCAGGATTGCTTTTGAGCGAATGCCTTCTCGATATCATAAACAACCTTGTGTTTAAGAGTCATAGTGACCTTACCAGATTGTTAGGCATGTTGGTTCACATGAAGAGGCATGTTTGCAAGATGAACATCACGGATGTGATGATCCACAATGCATACATACATACATGTATTTGTTCTACATCATACGCGCCAACTTGTGACGTAGTTGGGGGGGCAAGGCCTCTCAAAATCAACGAAATTCGTAAAATTTCGACGCAGTTCATCTAGTTTAGGCATATTTACGTGAAAACTAGTGTATTGAGCTAAAAAAAGTTGAATTTTGTCCAATTTTGGAGAGCTTCACCCCCCCAACTACGTCACAAGTTGGCGCCTATGTTCTACATCAATAAGACAAGACATATTCAACAATAGTACGCCACAATACTCGGTTTGTGGCTGCCGCTCTCCATCCTCGGTCGCGGCCAATGCTCGCCAAGTCACGCTCCACCTGGTCCGCCCATCGTGCTCTCTGCGCTCCACGCCTTCTTGTGCCAACCGGATCAGTTGCAAACACCAGCTTTGCAGGGTTGTTGTCCGGCATTCTTGCAATATGCCCTGCCCACCGTATCCTTCCGGCTTTGGCCACCTTCTGGATGCTGGGTTCGCCGTAAAGTGCAGCAAGCTCGTGGTTCATCCTTTTCCGCCACATACCGTTCTCCTGCACACCGCCGAAGATCGTTCTTAGCACGCGTCGCTCGAAAACTCCGAGTGCTTGTAGTCCTCCTCGAGCATGGTTCATGTCTCGTGCCCGTAGAGGATCACCGGTCTTATTAGCGTTTTGTACATGGTGTATTTGGTGCGTGGGTGAATCTTTTTCGACCGCAGTATCTTCTGGAGACCGTAGTAGGCCCGACTTCCGCTGATGATGCGCTCCCGAATTTCACGGCTCACGTTGTTGTCAGCCGTCAGTAAGGATCTGAGGTAGACGAATTCCTCCACTACCTCGAAAGTATCCCCGTCTGTCGTAACATTACTACCCACACGGATCCGGTCGTGTTCGGTTCCGCTTACCAGCATGTACTTAGTTTTTGAGGCATTCACCACCAGTCCGACCTTTGCTGCTTTGCGTTTCAGGCGGGTATACAGCTTTGTCACCGTTCCAAATATTCTAGCGATAATGTCCATGTCGTCCGCAAAGCACACAAATTGGCCGGATTTTGTGAAAATCGTTCCCCGGCTGTTGAGCCCGGCTCGTCGCATCACACCCTGCAGAGCGATGTTGAAGAGTAGGCATGAGAGTCCGTCACCTTGTCGCAGCCCCCGGTGAGATTCTAATGAACTGGATAGTTCACCCGAAACCCTTACGCAGTTTTGCACACCGTCTATCGTTGCTTTAATCAGTCTAGTCAGCTTCCCAGGACAGCCGTTTTCGTCCATGATTCTCCATAGCTCTGCGCGGTCGATACTGTCGTATGCCGCCTTGAAGTCGATGAACAGGTGATGCGTTAAGACCTGGTATTCACGGCATTTCTGGAGGATTTGCCGTACGGTAAAGATCTGGTCCGTTGTCGACCGGCCGTCGATGAAACCGGCTTGATAACTTTTCACGAACTCATTCGTTTTAGGTGACAGACGACGGAAGATGATCTGGGATAGCACTTTGTAGGCAGCATTCAAAATCGCCCTGAGGTTCTCACATTCCAAATGGTCACCTTTCTTGTGAATGGGGCAAATTACCCCTTCCTTCCACTCCTCCGGTAGCTATTCGGTTTCCCAGATCCTGACTTGCAGACAGGTGGCCAACTTTTCTGGGCCCATTTTGATGAGTTCAGCTGCGATACCATCCTTACCAGCTGCTTTGTTGGTTTTGAGCTGGTGAATGGCATCCTGAACTTCCCTCAGCGTGGGAGTTGGTTCATTTCCGTCCTCCACTGCACTGGCGTCGTCGTTTCTTCCGTTGCCGTGGGCTCCCGTGCCTACGTTCTGCACGTCGTTCAGGTGATGGTCGAAGAGCTGCTTCCACCTTTCGATCACCTCACGTTCGTCCGTCAAGAGGCCTCCGTCTTTAGCCCTGCATATTTCGGCTCGCGGCACGAAGCCGTTGAGGGATGCGTTGAGCTTCTGATAGAACTTCCGTGTTTCTCGGGAACGGCACAGCAGTTCCATTTCTTCACATTCCGCTTCTTTCAGGTGGCGCTTTTTCTCCCGAAAGAGGCGGGTCTGCTTCTGTTTATAACGTTCCACGTTCTGGCGAGTCCCTTGCTGCAGCATTACCGCCCTCGTTGCGTTCTTCTCCTCCAAAACCTCTCCAAAACCTCTGCACTCCTCGTCGAACCATTCGTTCCGTCGATTCCGTCCCACGTACCCGATGGTGCTCTCGTCTGCGTCGTTGATGGCTGCTTTCACTGTACTCCAGCAGTCCTCTAGAGGGGCCTCATCGAGCTCGCCCTCGTCTGGCAACGCGGCTTCGAGATCCACAATGCGTTCTAAGTATTTTAGAATAAAAAGGTCAAACTCTTTGCTTCTTCATACGACGCACGACCCACTTTTGAAATACACTTTCTAGTAATATCTCAGCAAGATTTAGGAATATACCCTGTAGCAAAACTGCAAACAAGTTGTTTTTTTTTAAATTTGTTTGAAATAATCAAATCCTTTCTGAAGCAAAATAGGTTAAATCTCATCTGCTCTGGAGATTTGAAACGAGCAAAGCTATTTAGTGCCCATTCAATCGATTCTATAGTTACAATACTCCGTACCGAAGCCAGAAAATCATAGCTTCAAGAAAAGACATCAGGTTCATTCGAAGAAGTAATATCCATATATCCGGGGAAGTGTGTATGCTGAATAAGCATTCCAGAACTTCCTCATCAGAGAAAGTGAAATCGCCATTTGGCAAACGAAGTTTGTTCACTCAGGAGTCCTTAGATTTCCCAAGGTTCTTGTTTAACCGACTAACTTTACTCAAACTGGACACATTTTTACAAAGGTAATTGTGGAAATGACCGACTAATTGGCAAACTTATCCCTCTATGATTGGCTTTTCGGTCCGAAGAGCTTCCCTGTAGGCCTTGCGAGCCGATCTGAAAGCATCTGAACCAGCCAAACGTCGTCTGTTCCAACTATTTCTACATTGTTTCCTAAGCTTCGCCAAATCATAGTTCCACCAAGGTATTTCTAGACCTTCTAGACCTGCAGTAAAGATATGCCAGTTGGTTGACCGTTGATTCCTGAAACGCAATGTTTGCGAAGTAACACATTCAAGTGTTCAAAAAAGAGCATTAGCATCATTACATGCATCTGTAGGAGATGGTTCATCATGCGATAAGTAAACCAAATGAAAGAAGTATTGCCTGCTGAGGTTTCCAACAGCTTCAACAATAGTGACAGCACATACATCTCTAATGGTTAATTCAAAGACCAATTTTAGCAACAAATGCGATGTTGACAAGCACACATGCTCGAGGCATGGCACGCGGGTTTGCCATTTCAATTTTACTGAACGTAACAAACACAAGATTCACAAGGTTTCCTAGATAGAAATTGTCCTTACGAAAGTGAGGTTCTTGGACTAAGTGGACATTCGGGGAGGAGGGTGGGGTTAGCGAAATGTCCATTATTGTCGATTGGGAAAAGTATCTCTCTCAGAACTAACAATATCAAGAGTTTGATTTACGAATTTCTGAACGAACATAATCAGAAAAATATACTATTTGTAAGTAAACGTAATTGGATTCAACTATCAACACGTAGATTTTGGTTTGCGTATATAGTTTAAAAAAAAAAACAAATATATATAAGATAAGCAAATTATTTGGTTTGTTTACTTTGCCAGACGAATCAAAAATATTTATTTATGATAGGCACTCAATGACATGTTTATAACAGAACTTATGATTATACCCTAGAGAAGGGTGTTTCAAACAAACATGAACATAAACATTCTCAGAGTCAAAACATCAACAAAAAAATAAAATTCAGGTGCATGTGATAAAAAAATGCGCAGCATTCATTATCAGTTATGCAAGAGCGTCTAGAGTTTTTTGTTGATGAGTGATAATAACAAAATAGTATTTGTAATGGAGACGAATGGAACTGTCATTAGGGCTTCGCCGAACGATAAGTTGTGGTTGAACTGAAGTATGTATGCAAAGATCCTCAATTCCAAACTCTGAATATCGGTAACGCTTCTAGAGCAAATAATTTGTCATGAAGAGCATGGTCATTACCAACCAAGCTTCTCCATTAGCTGTTTGAATTCCTTTGGAGTATGGGATGCATACGAATAGTAAACACTCATTAGATAACAAGCAAGAAAAGCAGAAAAATGAAGGAATCTGTATGACTTCAATGGAAACGCTTCTGTTATCGTGATTTTGCACTTTTTTCCACGTAGTCCTTTGACCATAATAAAACTTTTCGTAGAATAAAGAAAGCTTTCTAATGTAAACATATGTATTCTGACGAAAAAGTATATGATTTCGATCATGATTCTTTCAGTAACGGTTATTCTACGTAGGGTTTTGTTTTGTTTTCATGGGTGCTCACTTCTTACAAAAAGTACAAAAAATAAAAAACAAAACAAACAATGATTTTACCCTTTGATTTTCGTAGGATGAAAATGGGAACCACATGCTTAACCCGCAAACACCCGGGACGATCTACTTTTGGCAGAAATGCAATATCTTCTTTGTTTTAAAACATTTTACCCCGGATTTTTTTTATAGTCAAGGGGAATAGTTGTGCTAAGAAATGCATGGTACCTCCCCCGTTTGCACCCTCCCCCCTTTTGCGGGGAGGCGAAAATACGTGGCTTTTTTTGTATTTTTCATAAATTCTACATGTTTTTGCTGAAATATCATCGTTTTGCTAATCATCAATAGTTTTCACTGATCCTAGATATGCAATGTATTACTACCCATCATAGTCTATTGAAGTTTTGATCCCAGAGCTATTCTAAGGCCTCCAAAGTACTCCGAAGTTTGTGACACAAATCTAACATTCTCAACCAAATTTTATACACGATGAATGATTACAGAACATTGTCTACGGTACTCAAAAAGCCTCAAAGCACCCCTAGAAAATTCATGGTACGTGAATTGGGTGATCTAGGTCATCCAAACTACTCTGGAATTCATTTTCTTAAGATCTAAAACATCTACCATCGTTTGTGTTCACTTTGTCCAAGAAATTTAGTCATGTTGATGTCCATTACACCTCTCAATGCTATGAGCAACTTGATATTGTGGTAGTTGGGCATTCCGTGAAATACAAATGGCCTCCAACACATTTTGAAGTTTGGCTTACGATATCGACATACTGTCTCATGCTTTAGTTGTGAAAAATTTTCGTGGAATCTAGTCTATAGTGCTGATGGAACCTCAGTGCACATCTATAATGCTTTTGGTACATTCATGGGATATTCCAGGTTTTCCAAACTATTCTGGAATTAGGAACTTCAAGGTCTACAGGCCCATATAGCCGAGGCGGTAAACGCACGGGTATTCAGCATGACCATGCTGAGGGTGACGGGTTCGATTCCCGGTCGGTCCAGGATCTTTTCGTAAAGGAAATTTCCTTGACTTCCTTGGGCATAGAGTATCTTCGTGCCTGCCACACGATATACACATGCAAAATGGTCATTGGCAGAGGAAGCTCTCAGTTAAAAACTGTGGAAGTGCTCATAGAACACTAAGCTGAGAAGCAGGCTTTGTCCCAGTGAGGACGTTACGCCAAGAAGAGAGAGGAAGGTCTACAGGCTCTACTCTTGCTTTTCTTCATTTGGGTGTCCACTGGCATACAAATGGACCCAATGTATTTTGAAGTATGGGTCGCAATATCTGTAAATCTTAGGATATTTTTATTGTAGTGAATGCTCGCGGAATATAATCTACGCTATTCTTAGAACCTCAGGGGGCCATTCTGATAACTTAGGAACATTCACTAGGTGATCAAGGTCATCCAAACTGTTCTGGAATTCAGACCTTCAAGCTTTACACTCTTGTATCTCTTTACTTTATTCTTCCACGATTACCTTTGTTGTATCTCGTAATGTTTTGAGTATTTCTTTATGTTGCTTGTGCATCCACTGACATACAAATGATCTTTATGGTATTTGGAAGTGTCGGAAATTACCTAAGTATTCCTCTAGGCGTTCCTCGGAAATTCCTCCAGGAGTCCCTCAGAAATTCATCGTAATGTTCTCCGAGAACATCTACGAGTTCCTAGGGAATACCCCAGGACTTCCCGTTAAATTCTTTAAGAGTTTCCCAGCAGTTTCTCTAAAGTTTATTCAGGAGATATGCTGGAATTCCTTCAGGAGTTCCTCAGGAATTACTTCAAGAACTTTTCGGAAAATCCTGCAGGAGTTCCTCGGGAATCCCTCCAGAAATTCCCCGAGGATTCCACGGGAGTCCTCCAAAGATTTCTCCAGGCATTCCCTTAAAACTCATCAAGGAAATTTTCTCAAGAGTTCATCCAGAAATTTCTCCTGGGATTCCTCCAGCGATTTCATTAGAAATTCTTCCAGGGATTCCTTAAGGTTTTCCTTCAGGAATATCCCCAGGGATTCCTTCGCGAAATACTCTATGGACTCATCAAGGAATTCAGTCAGGTATTCCTCCAGGAATCCCTCCAGAGCTCCTTCAGGAATTCATCAAAGATCTCCTCCAACAACTAATCCAGGGATTTCTTGAGGATTCACGGGATTCTTCCAGAAGTTCTTCCAGGGATTCCTCCAGAGTTTCCTCCATGAATTCTTCCAGGGAATACTCCAGAAATGCCTCCAGAGAATTTCTCCGGGTAATCTTCCCGGGTAATTTCTCCAGAAATTCCTCCAGGAATTTTTTCATGAAAAACTGCTAATTTATGTATGAATTCATCGAGGAAATCCTTCAGAAATTCCTCCACGGTGTCCTCCAGAAATTCTTCCAAGAGTTCCTCCAGGAATACCTCCAGGAATTCCGCCAGCAATTCCAACAGGGGTTCTTCCCGGAATTCCTCAGGGATTCCTCCAGGAATTCTTCCTGGATATACTCCAGGATATATTCCAGAAATTCCTTCGGCAAATATTCCAGGAGTTCTTTCAAGAATTACTCCACGAATGACTACGAATTCTTTCTGGAATTACTACAGGAAATCGTCTAGGAATTGTTCCGGGAAACACCCTAGGAATTCCTTCAAGAAATACTCTAGAAATTCCTCCAGGAATAACTACATGAATTTCAACAGGAATTGCTGTAGGAATTACTACAGGAATTTCTCCAGAAATTCCTTCAATTCCAGTTCATACAGGAAATACCTCAAGTGAATTCGGAATCACTAGTATGAATTACTCCATGAATTCTTACAGGAAATAATTCATGAAATCCTCCAGAAATTCCTCCAGAAAATTAAAATTGAAAATAAATTCTAAATTTCATCGCAGTTCAACGAAATCCTTAAGGAATTCCTCTTAGAATTTCCATGGGAAATTCTTTTAAAAAATCCTTCACAAATTACTACATGAATTGGAGAAAGTACTCCAGGAATTCCTCCAGGGTATTCTCCAGAAATTTCTTCAAGAAATTCTTGAAGAAATTCTTGGAAGTATTTTTGTAAGAATTCTTGGAGGAATTCCTGGAGAAATTCCTAGAGAGATTCTTGGAGGATTACCTGAAGGTATTCTTGGAGGAATTCCCGGGGATATTCCAGTATGCATTTCTAGAGGAGTTTCTGAAAGTATTTATTGAAAAACCCCTTAGGTTTTCCTGGAGAAATTTATAAAGTAACTCCTGGCCAAATTCCAGGACGGATTATTGGAGGAATTTTGACATAAATATTGGAGCAGGTCTTGGAGAAATTCTCATTAGAGTTCATGTTGGACTGAAGAATCTAAGAGGTATTCATAAAGGAATTTCTGGAGGATTTTTTGAATCAATTTTTAAAGGCATTTCTTGACAAATCCCTGGAGGAATTCCTGAAGGGATTATTGGCAGATATCTTAGAGGGTTCTCTGGTAAAATTCTTGGGGAAGGTACAGTAGGATTTTTTGGAATTCCTGGAGGGATTCTTGGAAGAATTCTAGACAGATGTCTTGGAGTAATTTCTGGATGAATTCTGAAGAAATTTCCGGAGTAATTTCTGGGAGAATTGTTGGAGGAAACTCTGGAGGAACCAGTGGAGAAATTTCTGGAAGAATCGCTTGAATCCTGAAGAAATCCCTGGGTTGGCTGCTGGAGGAAATCTTGGAAGATCCTCTGAGAGAGCTCTGGAGGAATTCCTGGAGGAATACCTGAATGAATTCCTGGATGAATCCATGGAGGAATCCATGCAGGAATTTCTGGGGGTATTCCTGAAGGAATCCTTGGAAGAACTTCTAGAGAAACCGCTGGAGGAATCCCTGGAGAAATTCTTAGGAAAATTCTTGGAGGAATCCCTGGAAAATTTCCTGGAGGAATTCCAGGAGAAATTTCTGGAGGAACTCTTGGGAAAACTTCCTTGATGAGTTTTTAGGGAATGCATGAAGAAATCCCGTGGAATCCTCGGGGAATTTCTGAAGGAATTCCCGAGGAAGTCCTACAGGATTTTTCGAGAAGTTTTTAAAGTAATTCCTAAGGAACTCCTGAAAGAATTCCAGCATAGCTCCTGAATAAATTTTCGAGAAACTGCTGGGAAACTCCTGAAAAAGTTCCTTGAGACATTCCCTAGGAACTCGTAGAGATATTCTCGGAGAATATCACGATGAATTTCTGAGGGACTCCTGGAGGAATTTTCAAGGAACGCCTAGAGGAATTCTTGGGTAATTATCGACACTTCCAAATACCATAAAGAACATTTGTATGTCAGTGGATGAACAAGTAACACAAATACTCAACAAATTATGAGATACAACAGAGGTAATCGTGGAAGAAGTACATCGATAAAATAAAGATTTACAAGAGTAGAGCTTGTAGAGCTTGAAAGTCTTAATTTCAGAATAGTTTGGATCTAGGTCATTCACCAAGTGAATGTTCCTAAGTTATCAGAATTGCACTCCGAGGTTCTAAGAGTAGCGTAGATTATATTCCGCGAGCATTCACTACAATAAAAATATCCTAAGATTTACAGATATTGCGACCCATACTTCAAAATACATTGGGTCCATTTGTATGCCAGTGGACACCCAAATAGCACAAATACAGATACTCGTAATATAATGAGGTGCAACAGACACAATCGTGAAAGGATTATGCCGATAGAGTGAAGAAAAACAAGAGTAGAGCCTGTAGACCTTGAAGTTCCTAATTCCAGAATAGTTTGGAAAGCCTGGAATATCCCATGAATGTACCAAAAGCATTATAGATGTGCACTGAGGTTCCATCAGCACTATAGACTAGATTCCACGAAAATTTTTCACAACTAAAGCATGAGACAGTATATAGATATCGTAAGCCAAACTTCAAAATGTATTGGAGACTATTTGTATTTCACGGAATGTCCAACTACCACAATATCAAGTTGCTCATAGCATTGTGAGGTGTAATGGACAAAATGTTTTAAAACAAAGAAGATATTGCATTTCTGCCAAAAGTAGATCGTCCCGGGTGTTTGCGGGTTAAAGGGAACCAACACCCTTTTCTTGGATACGGATCTATCAAATGAGTGCATTTTTTGTTGGCGTCTCATATATAAATTTTTATACATATATTGATGCTTGAAAATTAAAATTTCACTCCGTGTAGCTAAAATGTAATCATTAATTGGGTCAATATGATCCTGAAAAATCAACATGAGAATTCAATTTCGCCTCATCCAATTAAACATGTAATCATCATCAACCGATAGCGAAGGAATGTTGTTGTTTATACTTCCCAATTGCCGCTCTCGGATGTACATGTCATTTTTCTACGGTTCATTCGCCTAGTGATAACATCTGCCAAGATGTTTTGAAACATTCTGCTACCCCACGAATTGCCGGACCCTGACACAAACTCAATTAGCCCTTATCAGAGTAAACGGAGACCGGTCGGTACGGTTGACGCGTACTTGAAAACTATCTTGGTCGTAATACAGATTTAGCAATTTACTGAACACACTCCCCATTATCTGCTTTGCTTGTTTGAGTTTGCTCGTGTGTCTTGTGCTGTCAACCGGATTTGTATCAAAACTGGAAACTCACCTAATTCTGCATAGCAGAGCGCTCCCACCATGCTGAGAACTCCCGATAGAATCCATACGATGATCGCCTGTCCGATGGAACCCGAATAGAGCAGCACTCCTTTAGGGGATACAAAAATACCTGCTCCTACGATCACACCCACGATGATGGCAACGCCATCCATTAACCCCAGCTCCTTTTTCAACTTGATTCCACCGTCATCACTATCATTTTGCTCGGCTCGTAACCGAGAGCTGGCACCACTCGATAGCCGACTTCGAGGTGCTTCCCCAAAACCTTCCACCGGGGCCAAAGCATCTCCAGCTGCAATTTTTGCCATTTTTTCGACTATTTGCTAAGGAATTGACCGAATTTCACTAATAACTAAACGCACGTAATGTTATTTTCAATTGAAACCACTTTTTTGTTGAACTTTCTTCTTAAGAACACGTAAACATTTCTAGCACTACAATATCACAATTACTAATTCGGTGCATACCGAGATACTGGTTATCACTGATCACTCGTGCCACAATCGCCGATCATCACGAACAATTGAAAGCGATATTTTGGCCTATCGATTGGATCGGAGAACAGTTACAATAGCAGCCACCACTAACCACGAAGCACTTGTACTGCTGCGACATGCCGATATGAGATGCCAACCAACCAACCGAATTGGCAATCGCTGTGGAAAGGGGCAGCAGAAGATCAAAAACCGTTGGAGCTGCTGCGTGTCGATCGTTCAAAATTGACCGAAGAAGTCTGCAAAGAAAAAAATAAGAAATTGCGGATGTAGACTTGGTGAAAAACATGCGTACTGAAACGGGCATCGCTGCGAAAGGGTGTGCGAGTGGACCGGAGATCGCCAGGTAGTGTAGCGAATCGATAATAATATGCGAAAATATGGCATACCATTTTTGGGTTCGGATTCTTTTCGGGTTTGAGCAATTATGGTTGTGTTGTATTTTCTGCACTCAACCGTCGAAAGCTATGATTTTGGACGAGGAATAGAACGCAGATGTTCGTGTACAGCGGGGTATGGAGTAGAACGAGTGAAAGCCGTCTTCACTGATGTTTTACCGACGAGGTTCAGAGTGGCACTGATCTGAATTCCGTCGACGACCAGATGACCGAGCGAAAATTGTTGTGGGCCGTGTCATAATTGTATCGTACGCGGGAGAAGTATTGGATTGATTTATTTCACAGTGACAAAATTTGAAAGGATTTTTGAATCCCTGAAAGCAACTAAACTAATTTCTAATAGTTTTTCCATAAGGGGGGCTACTTAGTCCAAGTAACATTTTTTAGTCAAACTGGCTAGAAAAGGCTCTTAGACCTAAACAAAAGGTATTCGGTTTGATAACGGTTGTCAAAACCTCTACAAGACTAATTGGACATCAAAATGTTGCTTGGGAAAGAATTCAGAATCAAAAAATAAATAAAAAAAACTTCTAAAGAAGCTTTTACCTGATGTCGTAGATAGAACAGTAACGTAATACCGACCAAAGGTTATTCAGGTAGAATACTCAGAGCCATTTGCATCATCTGGGAGGAAGCTGATGCAGTGTTCCTAATCTATTTTTGAAGTAAATTTTTGTGTATGAATGGGAATTTATTGACAGAAGATATTAGAACATGCGAATCATTTAGGAAACATCAAAATAAATTTCAGGTAAAATGTTTCCATTTTTGAATATGTTTCTTTGGGAAATTTTATTTCTAAGCAATATCTAGTTGTTTAACTTTTAACCTTGTGTTGGCACGCTGATAAGAGTTGGAATTATCTCAAAGCATTATCTCAGTACTCAAAATTTGTTATTTGAATATTCTGACAATGTTAAGCAAATCCTCAAAAACAAAATGTGTATCAAAGCTATGTTTTTCCCCTCCTGTAACTAAATGGGCGGATAATCTGCTCAACAGACACCTGGACAGGGAGGTCCAGGTAGAGTGGGATTAGGGACCACCTTTTACAGGCAAAGTAGAAAACATGACTACACCACCGATCCACTAAACACATTCGCTGCTGAAGGCTCTGACCCTATAAGCAAGTACCAGCACAAATTTCCCGAATGGAGGAGAATGTGCCTCTAGAGCCGACCTACTGATAGTACCAGATTGCTCCAAGTTGCTGACAGTAGGGCATCCACCTGTGCCGGCCCTTACCGGGAACCCTTTTCTCCGCTTTTAGCAATAGTACCAGGCTCTGCCGCTTCCAATCATCTGGGAAGGCTCCCTTGTCCTGGAATTTATCCACAGCAGACCTGAACATCCTGGGAGTCTCTACAATAGTAACTTTTAAGGCCAGGTTTTGAACTCCGTTTAGACTTGGGGCCTTATCTACGCCACAGACAAACAGACGTAACACCTTGAACGATTTTCATGGAAATCCATCGCCCAGTTCACACTACCATCACCTGGTGGAAAAGTTGCACGAATCACTGTGTTGTGCAATATCGTCAACAGAAGGCGCTAGTGTGAAACGTCAAACGCATAGAAAAACTATGCGAGCGCGTCTGGTTGTGAAAGCAACAACTATGAAAATTTAAAATGATCGTTAAAAGCGTGGTCGATGGAAATTTCGCAAGTGTTACGTCTGTTTGTCTGTGTTTACGCATTGTAATCCCCGCAAATTCCTCATCGGTGACCCTCTTCACAGCGCCAGGAATAGTTTCCAGCTGATCTACTGAAAGATGCCATGAACTAGGATGAACTAGGGGCGGAAGCCCCTCGATGATCTCCTTCAACATGTCTGAAGATTACTCAGTAAGCTATAACACCTTTTGTCTTGGCCATCACAATCTATTAGACATCACACCCACAGATTCGCGTTGGCACTCTGACAGAGACCCTCAAAGCAGGCCTTTATGCTTGTCCTTATCTCTGTCTTCAGCGCAACTTCGGCTGCGGCGAATACCACCCGTCGCTCATTCCGCTCTTCCTCAGTTCTTGCTCCACCAGTTATCCGATGGTCTCCCATTTCTAAGGAGAACTTGCCAAGGCATGGTCGCATTGCACGCACCAAGAGCTCTGCTACCAGCTTGTTGTTCGCTAGAACCGAGTAAGTTTCGCTCACGGCGGAGTGCATTCCTGAATACCTCATCGTTGAAGAATAACGTCTACTTCGGAAGAGGACATGGCCTTGGCCTAGTCGTCTCTTCCTCTACCCACTGCTTGCCGTTGTTGTAATCGATACTACAGCAAATTGTCTAATGATCGCTGTGAGTATGGCCATCGTCTATTTCTGGACACATATCCATATCCATTTTTCTGGACACATCCGTGACCCAGTTACTGTTGCCGGCGGCTACTCGGTATGGGTTCCCTATGATAATGATATTCGTCCCCCACTCAGAAACTGCCTGACAAAACAGTTGCTGGGCTGCTTCACAATGGTTCATGTTCAGCTGCCTTACCTGCACTGTGATTTGTCAGCTGAGGCTCATCTGAAGTTTAAGCTCTTTGGGCCTCTCGTTGGGTACTTGCTGTTCGGGAATTTCCCGGAATAAATTAAACACTTGCGCGGACTGGTGCAGCCTTGTGACTTGTGGCCTGACTCAACGCCTACACAGTTTGCTCCTGTCAGAGCCTTTACAGTTCCGTGACTTGTGGCACTGTAGACACCCGAAACAAGCCTCCGGTAGCTCGTGCAAGGTCAGTTGGCATACTGACCTGCCCACCTTCCCTACTTAGACGGCCTTGTTAGCATCCTACTGGACCCTTCTGTAGCCGAACGACTACGGAGCCACCTGCACCTGTAGCCGCAATGCTGTGACGAGCTCTTCCGCTTCAGTGATCTCGTTTAGGTTTTTCAGCTTCAGAGGGCGTCTTCCGCCTGACCCCCCTCAACTTGTGGTTGCTGGACCGATCAGTGGTCGTAACCCCCTGTTCCCTTCGATCCACGACGGGCCGGCCTTTTCAGACCCACCATTCCCATCTTTCCGGGACACCTGAATGGGCTTCAACTTGCCGGCTTTACTGCTGTCCTTTGGGTTCAAGCCTTACCTTGCGAGTGCCGCCGGGTAGCTCATGACATAACGGCTGCCTAACACGCTTCTGCGATTGCTATCATAGCATCCGCCACACTCAGGGTCGTTGAGGTGCTCTTGGAGAATTCATTTCTATTGGTGTGATGAGGCGGACATAACAAGGTAGATTGAACAACGGAAAACAAGATTTCTACAAGAACATGTGTAGATCCAAACTATCCTGGAGTTAATACTTACATGGTCAACAGGATCTACCGCAGCTCCAATTCAATATAACATTGCGGCTTTTGACCGTTATGTTCCGAGTTGCTTTATAATTGACCGAGAAGTACTTTTTACGATTTCGGGACATTGCAAGGTTTGCAAAATGTCCTGAAGGTCAGGGCTTTCAAGTTCTTCAAAATCCACCATAATCGCCATTGAGTCTACGCTTTTGGTTTACGGTCATTGCTATCCATGGTACTCCGCTATGTAACGAGAGAAACTTTTTGAAGTTGCACGACGTGGTAAGGTATGCAAAATGTCCTGGAGTTCAGGATTTTCAATTTTCTTTTGTAAGTGTAGAACTAGAAAATTGTTAAAATACACATAAATAAAAACAAAAAAAAATCTTTTGAATAATCCCGAATAGGTGAGAAAATCAAACAAATAACAAATTCAGTTATTAATAATTGAATTACTGAAGAACAAAACCCGATATTGGTTTGATTGAGATAAGAGGTAAAACATCAGAAATAATATCAAAATCTAATATGTGGAAGAAGAGACGAATGCCGAGTACGGTAAAGTCTCTCTAAACAAAAAAAAAAAAAAAAAAAAAAAAAAAAAAAAAAAAAAAAAAAAAAAAAAAAAAATATGTGGAAGTGCTCAATAATAGCTCGTTAAGATATCACAAGATTAAAACAATAGCAGACAAGATTTGTCGATTGCTGAAAAAATTAAAAAAAATGCCAACATTCAGCATCGTACCTACGACCTTTGGATTCACAGGCGGCGGTGCTTACGACTCAACTGCGGCTCACTGTTGTGAATATTATGGCAACAAGAGCATGAGATTCTTCGTTTCCCCAGCTCAGAAAGGGGCACATAGCATTTCACTGACATTGAGCCATCTCTATGGGTGTATGTGTTATATGTCGTGCAGAATAGCTCAATTTGTTCTTATGTAGAAATTTTCAGAACAAAAACTGATATCATATCACTTTGAGTTATTGGTGTGTTGTTCTTTAAATTTCTGAATCACATCGAGCTATGATTGTTCGATTTGAGATTTTATTTTGATATTCTCGTCTGCCCGGGATCTATCTCAATTGCCATTTAATCTACGTTTGCAGTTAATGTCGTCTGTAATCCATGATGCTCTACAACCCAACGAGGAAGCTTCTTTACGGTTTTCGGATATTGTAAAGTTTACTTAATGTCCAGAAGTTCAGGACTTTGAAGTTCTTCCAAATCTACCGCAATCACCATCAAATTCACGTTAGCGGTTAACGGTCATTGTTATTCGCGATATTTTAAAATGTTACGAGAAAATCGTTTTGAGGTTGTACAATAGGCCTGTTCACCTTTTTAAAAATGTTCTCTGATTCTCAAGCCCACCCCCATATTTTGATTGGCATCCTAAAAGAAGTAACTGGTCAAAATTTCAGCCAAATCCATTGAAATTAAGAGGTGCATCAAATCAATTTTGTGTTTTTCGACTATTTTTGAACTTCAAAAGATCATAACTACACTAAAACTTGTCAAAATTTAATTCTTTTGGCAGAAATTCAAAGCTATACTTGTTTGCTATAACTTCTCCGAACAACGTGTGCCAATAAAATTGAAGGAAAAATGTGTAATTATCACATTTGTAATCAGAAAAACCTTAAAAAGTTGTTTTTTTTATACGTAATAACTTGGATTTTTTAAAACGGCATAATATTCTCCAATGTTTTTTGCTTCTTTGACACCAATGCTAGGAGTTGAGTAAAAATTACTGAAATTCTTGAAAGCCAAATGTGGTCTAAAAACTAGCTTTTCGGGTGCAATCACGCTAGTCACTAGTCCGAGGAGAACTGGTAGTATTATGTGGCGCTGCCTATAAACTAGGTGGATGAAATTTTATTATTAATTTCCAAAGTAACTATGGCTAATCCTTTGGAAAAATTGCATATGATATAACTGTATAATTTTTCACCAGGGTCTTTGGACTAATGGCCGACCCAAGGAACAATTCAAAGTAATTAAAAAGCATGCATGTCGCACTATTGCTGGTTTATAACATTCTCAGCTGAACAAAATCAAATGTTGAATAATAAACCGAAATAATGCTATTTACGTTGTTTATCAGCCAAAATGCAACATTTGGCAACGATTTAATTACAAGCTTATCAAACGCCCGCAATTTTTGTTTGTTCGATTTGCCCTTACTAGCTTTGATATATGCTGAAGAAGAACTTTTTTCCACACTTAAAAAACATATGTTCCACAGTTTCTGATAGCTGATTATTGGAGTTCAGCTTGCCTACTTCAGATTTTATGGATACGTTTAATAATTGTTTAATAGTAAGCTACATAAACGAAGTTATGATTTATTTGTTCGATTATCACTCTTCGATTGAACAACAGATTAAAGTGGTGATAATGGAGCAGTTCTTCAGTATTCAATATTTATTGATGTGTGTTGTACACCAATGCATTTTTTTTTTTGAATTTTGCTAATTTTCGTAGCAAATTCAAAGTTGCAGTCATCTTCACATCATTTTTGGCAAATATTTTCAACCTTTCATAAATCTCAATATTGATCTTTCATAGCTTTGTGAAGATGTTTCGCTCTCAGCAACCGACTTCCCAGTTCCAGGATGGCATAGATGGCAAGGCATGCGACGAGTGATTGAGAGATCACGAGTTCAAATCCCAAGTTGAGAAT
Organism: Aedes albopictus; assembly: GCF_035046485.1. Lineage (NCBI taxonomy): Eukaryota > Metazoa > Arthropoda > Insecta > Diptera > Culicidae > Aedes > Aedes albopictus. Next base: position 328,333,588 of record NC_085138.1, read on the forward strand.
ATTTTTAGAAGAGCTGGTGTGTAATAAATGTGTATGGATGAGACAAATAAACATGATTGGACATATAATTTCATCTCGCACGTCAGTTTGTTTTTATTTTTCAGCAGGTTATACAAGCTGAATACAAGTTTAATATGACGCTGATATAACACAGGTTACTTCCGACTGTAAACCTGTATCGCACTTTCTATTTATTCAGTCACATATATTTTGTTCAAATATATTTCGACTATTCGGACATCTGTCCTTTTAGCCATTTGTTATTCGGCAACTACTAATTGGCCAAATGTTATTTTATCATATGTAATTTTGAAGAATTATTGTAATATCTGTTTTTTTTTTAAAGAATTCTTGTTGTACCATTGGATGGAGCAAGTTTCAGATTTTCAACCGAAGGAAGAGTCTAATACTTCAGTCAAATGCCATCAAGATGACGAGGAATCCAGGATGAATTGGACAGACAACTGTTTTAAAGCAGTCTAACAATGGTGTGCCTGAACGAAGACCAAACGTATCCTTTGGAGTTTACCCTTCTACTAACAACACCCAAATTCGCGTGAAAGATCGTAGAGCTGTCTACATCTTTCATAGGTGTCCAAAATTAACTATCCTTTCCCATTCCTCAGCAGTCACAAGGACGCGTCCAGGACAGTTCTCGACCATTGGGGGATTACGTCAGTCTTGTCTAAGAGTCAGATATTAGTCCCAAATTCTTGTGCTCTGGTTCGGAAGGGAAGGAGGCAACCCTCTTAACAGCGGTCTAGGACTGTACCATCTACGAATTTGTGCATCTCAATTAATAGTAATGCTAATAATACTGATGCTAATGCTAATTATTGTTGTACCTGAACTGTTTCAGCCGTTTCGAGTTTATATTATTTTCTTGAGTCGAAAGAGAGGACACTGCAAAGAGCGAGTCACCATAAAGTTCGAGTAAGAGATACTCCTCGTCCAGTACGACAGCTCCAAATCCGCAGCACTAACATCTGGACCATAATAATAGAGCCCCCTAAGCGTGTCACAAAAGAAACGACCGCTAATTCAATCAAAATCTCATCCATTTTGCAAACCATTCTATAAATCATCTTAAGCAGGTTCTTTGTCTACGCGCTCGTGCACCTCCCGAAGAAAGTACCCACTACTCGACTGCAAACAACAATGTCGTATTAGATAACGCGAGCTTCCTTGGACATAAACTGTTCGTTCGCAACACTGCTGGAGATTGAATTAGAATATCACCCCGTTTTCAATGAGGCTACTTGGCAAACTACTTGATGTGTGCAATGCTGTAAATACAGCGGCGACGTTGCGACGACCCATTCTGAATATCTGTGAGCCGAAAAGCGACGCGCCATTACCTTCTTCTAGCGAAGTCTCATATATGTATCGTCATAGCCGCGAACCGCGTGTGCAACCTCTCCTTCATGTACTAGGCAGACACATTCGTCAAATAACGACAGGAGCAACAGGACCAGCGCGCGGGGTCATGTCTCGTGGAGTGCCATCAAATCGTGTGCTCTCCACGACATTAGCCTCGGCTAATATCGTGGATCAGTTGGATGATTTAATGTAGGAGAACCGTTGGAAAGATTATGCACAAGCTTTTCAATGGATCGCCATTCGGTGCTACCGGTTGTCTGTCATTTGAATCCGGGTGACTTAAGTGGATCACGTTTTATTTGAAACTAAGCAGTTAGTTGGTTGGATTAGGCGGCGCAACTTGAGCCATACGGTTTGTTTGGCAAATACGTCGTGGCTAGACCCATATGATATAGATAGTATAGTAATACTGGGGCGTGGAATTCATTCCCACGCTTGTGTCGTTGAATTCAATCCGCTGTGTAATGTCTTTAGTTTAAGCTTACTCATGAATTCAGGGGTATTCTTAGCGATTGAGGTTTGCATTACAAATGTTATACAGGTCACCCTCGATGCAAAGTAAACCTAATGAAACCAATTAGAAACTATGATCTAACTAAATCTACAACAAAAGTATATACTTTAGTTTCTCATCAAAACAGGATGCCTGTGTCAAATGGTATGCATTCATTCTCAGTATGAATTCATACCATTTGACACAGGCATCCTTTTTTGAGGTGAAACTAAAGTATATACTTTTGTTGTAGATGTTTTTTTCTCATAGTTTCTAATTTGTTTCATTAGGTTTACTTTGCATCGAGGGTGACCTGTATAACATTTGTAATGCAAACCTCAATCGCTAAAAATTTCCCTGAATTCATGAGTAAGCTTAAACTAAAGGCATTACAATTTTAATAATATGTACAGGACCAAAAAAAATATACAGGGTGTTTGTTTCCGGACTTTAAATAATTTGGGGGCGGATAGGTCTTAATGAGACATGAAAAAGTGCCCAAGGAACATGGGGTCGCAAATCACTGCTAAGTGAGTTATTCAAAATTCTATGATTTTTAACATGCAAAACTTCAAAAAATTGTATCTCAGCTATCTTTGATCAAAATCTCAATCTTTTTGCATGAATTGAAAGCGTGAACCATTGTGCTGTTATGCTTCTTGGACAAAAACTCGATCTAAAGTGATTAACATGCTTAAATTTTGGAAAGTTTGCGGCAAAAGCAGAAAAAAATGCTCTTTTTTTAGGTATTTTTGTTGTTTTTTAATAAAAACACGTTGTAAAGTAGAAAAAAGATATTCCACAAAAGATTGTTTATGTTGTTTTCTACCAAACTCTCTTTGGGACCAACATTAAATTTTTTGTAGTTTGGCCACAATAATTAATTCAAAGTTAGGTAAGAAACTCATCGAATTGCGAAAAACATCGCCCCGATTTCATTCAACCGTGCTTTGGCAGCACTTCCCGTTCGTGTGCTTGCTGTTTACTCTCTCAACAGCAGGCAAGAGAAACTATTGCAACGCACATGAATAGCCAAACATTGCCACACAACCAACCAACTCGTCCTGATTGGTGTTATGTTTGGTCGTGCATTGCACCAATCTGGGCGAGCTGGTCGTTCGGGTGGAGAGCCGGAGAAGTTTGTAGCCATGACCATGCCTCTGTTATTGTTGATGTGGGGAATGCGCACAGTTCAAAGCGGCACATCGAATTTCCGCTATGGCGGAAAGCAATGCGGAGGTTGCGTGCGAAAGGACGCGCGCAAGATTTTTAAAACATTGCTATGCTAGTAGCGATACCAATGTTGGTCGCAGAGAGCAAGACGAGCTGCGTGGTGTTTAAAATCCTCTGCCGAGTTGGGTTTCCTTGCACTCGCAGTCAAACTGCGGTGCTATTCAGATGGGGTGGGGTTATGCTGACGAAGTCAGATATTATTTTATTGATTTTAAATAAGTAATTTAATGAATAATTCCATAATTAATGTGTGCTAATTAATTAGTGTTGTATAATTACAGCTAATTTGCTAAATAAGCTATGATTATTCTTTTTTCTGGCATTACATACCATCGGGTACACAGTCTGTTCTGTACTATTTAAGGTATGAATGGGAGATATTAAGGTGGATTATTGCGGGAAGTTGGGGGTTTTAAATAAATGTTCGGTAATTTAAGATAATATTGGGGAGCATTCTGAGGGAAGTCAGTTCCTCCCAATAAGTGTTCGGTAATTTTAGGTGATATTGGAGGGCATTCGGAGGAAAGTTGGTTCCTCCCAATAAGTGGTCGGTAATTTTAGGTGATAGTGGGAGGCATTCTGAGGGAAGTGGGTTCCTCCCAATAAGTGTTCGGTAATTTTAGGTGATATTGGGGGACAGTCTTAGGGAAGTTGGTTCCTCCCAATAAGTGTTCGGTAATTTTAGGTGATAGTGGGAGGCATTCTGAGGGAAGTTGGGTCCTCCCAATAAGTGTACGGTAATTTTAGGTGATATTGAGGGACAGTTTTAGGAAAGTTGGGTCCTCCCAATGAGTGTTCGGTAATTTTAGGTGATAGTGGGAGGCATTCTGAGGAGAGTGGGTTCCTCCCAATAAGTGTTCGGTAATTTTAGGTGATAGTGGGAGGCATTCTGAGGGAAGTGGGTTCCTCCCAATAAGTGTTCGGTAATTTTAGGTGATAGTGGGAGGCATTCTGAGGGAAGTTGGTTCCTCCCAATAAGTGGTCGGTAATTTTAGGTGATAGTGGGAGGCATTCTGAGGGAAGTGGGTTCCTCCCAATAAGTGTTCGGTAATTTTAGGTGATAGTGGGAGGCATTCTGAGGGAAGTGGGTTCCTCCCAATAAGTGTACGGTAATTTTAGGTGATATTGAGGGACAGTTTCAGGAAAGTTGGGTCCTCCCAATGAGTGTTCGGTAATTTTAGGTGATAGTGGGAGGCATTCTGAGGGAAGTGGGTTCCTCCCAATAAGTGTTCGGTAATTTTAGGTGATAGTGGGAGGCATTCTGAGGGAAGTGGGTTCCTCCCAATAAGTGTACGGTAATTTTAGGTGATATTGAGGGACAGTTTTAGGAAAGTTGGGTCCTCCCAATGAGTGTTCGGTAATTTTAGGTGATAGTGGGAAGCATTCTGAGGGAAGTTGGTTCCTCCCAATAAGTGTTCGGTAATTTTAGGTGATAGTGGGAGGCATTCTGAGGGAAGCGGGTTCCTCCCAATAAGTGTTCGGTAATTTTAGGTGATATTGGGGGACAGTCTTAGGGAAGTTGGTTCCTCCCAATAAGTGGTCGGTAATTTTAGGTGATATTGAGGGACAGTCTTGGGAAAGTTGGGTCCTCCCAATGAGTGTTCGGTAATTTTAGGTGATAGTGGGAGGCATTCTGAGGGAAGTTGGTTCCTCCCAATAAGTGTTCGGTAATTTTAGGTGATAGTGGGAGGCATTCTGAGGGAAGTTGGTTCCTCCCAATAAGTGGTCGGTAATTTTAGGTGATAGTGGGAGGCATTCTGAGGGAAGTGGGTTCCTCCCAATAAGTGTTCGGTAATTTTAGGTGATATTGGGGGACAGTCTTAGGGAAGTTGGTTCCTCCCAATAAGTGTTCGGTAATTTTAGGTGATATTGGGGGACAGTCTTGGGGAAGTTGGGTCCTCCCAATGAGTGTTCGGTAATTTTAGGTAATAGTGGGAGGCATTCTGAGGGAAGTTGGGTCCTCCCAATAAGTGGTCGGTAATTTTAGGTGATAGTGGGAGGCATTCTGAGGGAAGTTGGGTCCTCCCAATAAGTGGTCGGTAATTTTAGGTGATAGTGGGAGGCATTCTGAGGAAAGTTGGTTCCTCCCAATAAGTGGTCGGTAGTTTTAGGTGATAGTGGGAGGCATTGTGAGGGAAGTTGGTTCCTCCCAATAAGTGTTCGGTAATTTTAGGTGATATTGGGAGGCATTCTGAGGGAAGTGGGTTCCTCCCAATAAGTGTTCGGTAATTTTAGGTGATATTGGGGGACAGTCTTGGGGAAGTTGGGTCCTCCCAATGAGTGTTCGGTAATTTTAGGTGATAGTGGGAGGCATTCTGAGGGAAGTTGGTTCCTCCCAATAAGTGGTCGGTAATTTTAGGTGATAGTGGGAGGCATTCTGAGGGAAGTTGGTTCCTCCCAATAAGTGTTCGGTAATTTTAGGTGATATTGGAGGGCATTCTGAGGGAAGTTGGTTCCTCCCAATAAGTGTTCGGTAATTTTAGGTGATATTGAGAGGCATTCTGAGGAAAGTTGGGTCTTCCCAATGAGTGTTCGGTAATTTTAGGTGATAGTGGGAGGCATTCTGAGGGAAGTGGGTTCCTCCCAATAAGTGTACGGTAATTTTAGGTGATAGTGGGAGGCATTCTGAGGAAAGTTGGGTCTTCCCAATGAGTGTTCGGTAATTTTAGGTGATAGTGGGAGGCATTCTGAGGGAAGTTGGTTCCTCCCAATAAGTGGTCGGTAATTTTAGGTGATATTGGGAGGCATTCTGAGTGAAGTTGGGTCCTCCCAATAAGTGTTCGGTAATTTTAGGTGATATTGGAGGGCATTCGGAGGGAAAATGGTTCCTCCCAATAAGTGGTCGGTAATTTTAGGTGATAGTGGGAGGCATTCTGAGGGAAGTTGGTTCCTCCCAAAAAGTGTTCGGTAATTTTAGGTGATATTGGGAGGCATTCTGAGGGAAGTGGGATCCTCCCAATAAGTGTTCGGTAATTTTAGGTGATATTGGGGGACAGTCCTAGGGAAGTTGGGTCCTCCCAATGAGTGTTCGGTAATTTTAGGTGATAGTGGGAGGCATTTTGAGGGTCGTGGGTTCCTCCCAATAAGTGTTCGGAAATTTTAGGTGATATTGGGGGACAGTCTTAGGGAAGTTGGGTCCACCCAATGAGTGTTCGGTAATTTTAGGTGATATAGGGAGGCATTCTGAGGGAAGTGGGTTCCTCCCAATAAGTGTTCGGTAATTTTAGGTGATAGTGGGAGGCATTCTGAGGGAAGTGGGTTCCTCCCAATAAGTGTTTGGTAATTTTAGGTGATATTGGAGGGCATTCTGAGGGAAGTTGGTTCCTCCCAATAAGTGTTCGGTAATTTTAGGTGATATTGGGGGACAGTCTTAGGGAGGTTGGGTCCTCCCAATGAGTGTTCGGTAATTTTAGGTGATAGTGAGAGGCATTCTGAGGGAAGTTGGTTCCTCCCAATAAGTGTTCGGTAATTTTAGGTGATATTAGGGGACAGTCTTAGGGAAGTTGGGTCCTCCCAATGAGTGTTCGGTAATTTAAGGTGATAGTGGGAAGCATTCTGAGGGAAGTTGGTTCCTCCCAATAAGTGTTCGGTAATTTTAGGTGATAGTGGGAGGCATTCTGAGGAAAGTTGGGTCTTCCCAATGAGTGTTCGGTAATTTTAGATGATAGTGGGAGGCATTCTGAGGGAAGTTGGTTCCTCCCAATAAGTGTTCGGTAATTTTAGGTGATATTGGGAGGCATTCTGAGGGAAGTTGGGTCCTCCCAATAAGTGGTCGGTAATTTTAGGTGATATTGGGAGGCATTCTGAGGGAAGTTGGGTCCTCCCAATAAGTGTTCGGTAATTTTAGGTAATATTGGAGGGCATTCGGAGGGAAGTTGGTTCCTCCCAATAAGTGTTCGGTAATTTTAGGTGATATTGGAGGGCATTCGGAGGGAAGTTGGTTCCTCCCAATAAGTGGTCGGTAATTTTAGGTGATAGTGGGAGGCATTCTGAGGGAAGTGGGTTCCTCCCAATAAGTGTTCGGTAATTTTAGGTGATATAGGGAGGCATTCTGAGGGAAGTTGGGTCCTCCCAATGAGTGTTCGGTAATTTTAGGTGATAGTGGGAGGCATTCTGAGGGAAGTGGGATCCTCCCAATAAGTGTTCGGTAATTTTAGGTGATATTGGGGGACAGTCCTAGGGAAGTTGGATCCTCCCAATGAGTGTTCGGTAATTTTAGGTGATAGTTGGAGGCATTCTGAGGGTCGTGGGTTCCTCCTGATAAGTGTTCGGTAATTTTAGGTGATATTGGGGGACAGTCTTAGGGAAGTTGGGTCCTCCCAATGAGTGTTCGGTAATTTTAGGTGATAGTGGGAGGCATTCTGAGGGAAGTGGGTTCCTCCCAATAAGTGTTCGGTAATTTTAGGTGATAGTGGGAGGCATTCCGAGGGAAGTGGGTTCCTCCCAATAAGTGTTTGGTAATTTTAGGTGATATTGGAGGGCATTCTGAGGGAAGTTGGTTCCTCCCAATAAGTGTTCGGTAATTTTAGGTGATATTGGGGGACAGTCTTAGGGAAGTTGGGTCCTCCCAATGAGTGTTCGGTTATTTTAGGTGATAGTGGGAGGCATTCTGAGGGAAGTTGGTTCCTCCCAATAAGTGTTCGGTAATTTTAGGTGATATTAGGGGACAGTCTTAGGGAAGTTGGGTCCTCCCAATGAGTGTTCGGTAATTTTAGGTGATAGTGGGAAGCATTCTGAGGGAAGTTGGTTCCTCCCAATAAGTGTTCGGTAATTTTAGGTGATAGTGGGAGGCATTCTGAGGGAAGTGGGTTCCTCCCAATAAGTGTTCGGTAATTTTAGGTGATATTGGGGGACAGTCTTAGGGAAGTGGGTTCCTCCCAATAAGTGTTCGGTAATTTTAGGTGATAGTGGGAGGCATTCTGAGGGAAGTTGGTTCCTCCCAATAAGTGTTCGGTAATTTTAGGTGATATTGGGAGACATTCTACGGGAAGCTGGGTCCTCCCAATAAGTGTTCGATAATTTTAGGTGATATTGGGAAGCATTCCGAAGGAAGTCGGTTCCTCCCAATAAGTGTTCGGTAATTTTAGGTGATATTGTGGAGCATTCTGAGTGAAGTCGGTTCCTCCCAATAAGTGTTCGGTAATTCTAGGTGATATTGGGAGACATTCTACGGGAAGCTGGGTCCTCCCAATGAGTGTTCGGTAATTGTATTTGATATTGGGAGACATTCTACGGGAAGCTGGGTCCTCCCAATAAGTGTTCGGTAATTTTAGGTGATATTGGGAGACATTCTACGGTAAGCTGGGTCCTCCCAATAAGTGTTCGGTAATTTTAGGTGATATTGGGAAGCATTCTGAAGGAAGTCGGTTCCTCCCAATAAGTGTTCGGTAATTTTAGGTGATATTGTGGAGCATTCTGAGTGAAGTCGGTTCCTCCCAATAAGTGTTCGGTAATTTTAGGTGATATTGGGGGGCATTCTGAGGGAAGTCGATTCCTCCCAATAAGTGTTCGGTAATTCTAGGTGATATTGGGTGACATTCTACGGGAAGCTGGGTCCTCCCAATAAGGGTAATTTTAGGTGATATTGGGAAGCATTCTGAAGGAAGTCGGTTCCTCCCAATAAGTGTTCGGTAATTTTAGGTGATATTGGGAGACATTCTAAGGGAAGCTGGGTCCTCCCAATAAGTGTTCGGTAATTTTAGGTGATATTTGGAGGCATTCTGAGGGAAGTCGGTTCCTCCCAATAAGTGTTCGGTTATTTTAGGTGATATTGTGGAGCATTCTGAGGGAAGTCGGTTCCCCCCAATAAGTGTTCGGTAATTCTAGGTGATATTAGGGGGCATTCTGAGGGAAGTTGGGTCCTCCCAATAAGTGTTCGGTAATTTTAGGTGATATTGGGGGGCATTCTAAGGGAAGTCGATTCCTCCCAATAAGTGTTCGGTAATTTCAGGTGATATTGGGGAGCATTCTGAGGGAAGTCGGTTCCTCCCAATAAGTGCTCGGTGATTTTAGGTGATATTGGGAGACATTCTAAGGGTAGCTGGGTCCTCCCAATAAGTGTTTGGTTGTTTTAGGTGATACTGGAGGGCATTCTGAGCGAAGTCGGTTTCTCCCAATAAGTGTTCGGTAATTTTCGGTGATATTGGGGGACATTCTGAGGGAAGTTGGGTCCTCCCAATAAGTGTTCGGTAATTTTCGGTGTTATTGGGAAGCATTCTTAAGGAAGTCGGTTCCTCCCAATAAGTGTTCGGTAATTCTAGGTGATATAAGGGGGCATTCTGAGGGAAGTTGGGTCCTCCCAATAAGTGTTTGGTTATTTTAGGTGATATTGGAGGGCATTCTGAGGGATGTAGGTTCCTCCCAATAAGTGTTCGGTAATTTTAGGTGATATTGGGAGACATTCTAAGGGAAGCTGGGTCCTCCCAATAAGTGTTCGGTAATTTTAGGTGATGTTTGGAGGCATTCTGAGGAAAGTCGGTTCCTCCCAATAAGTGTTCGGTAATTCTAGGTGATATTAGGGGGCATTCTGAGGGAAGTTGGGTCCTCCCAATAAGTGTTCGGTAATTTTAGGTGATATTGGGGGGCATTCTAAGGGAAGTTGATTCCTCCCAATAAGTGTTCGGTAATTTTAGGTGATATTGGGAGACATTCTAAGGGAAGCTGGGTCCTCCCAATAAGTGTTCGGTAATTTTAGGTGATATTGGGAAGCATTCTGAAGGAAGTCGGTTCCTCCCAATAAGTGTTCGGTAATTTTAGGTGATATTGTGGAGCATTCTGAGTGAAGTCGGTTCCTCCCAATAAGTGTTCGGTAATTCTAGGTGATATTAGGGGGCATTCTGAGGGAAGTTGGGTCCTCCCAATAAGTGTTCGATAATTTTAGGTGATATTGGGGGGCATTCTGAGGGAAGTCGATTCCTCCCAATAAGTGTTCGGTAATTCTAGGTGATATTGGGAGACATTCTACGGGAAGCTGGGTCCTCCCAATAAGTGTTCGGTAATTTTAGGTGATATTGGGAAGCATTCTGAAGGAAGTCGGTTCCTCCCAATAAGTGTTCGGTAATTTTAGGTGATATTGGGAGACATTCTAAGGGAAGCTGGGTCCTCCCAATAAGTGTTCGGTAATTTTAGGTGATATTTGGAGGCATTCTGAGGGAAGTCGGTTTCTCCCAATAAGTGTTCGGTAATTTTAGGTGATATTGGGGAGCATTCTGAGGGAAGTCGGTTCCTCCCAATAAGTGTTCGGTAATTTTAGGTGATATTGGGGAACATTCTGAGGGAAGTTGGGTCCTCCCAATAAGTGTTCGGTTATTTTAGGTGTTATTGGGAAGCATTCTGAGGGAAGTCGGTTCCTCCCAATAAGTATTAGGTAATTTTAGGTGATATTAGGGGACATTCTTAGGGAAGCTGGGTCCTCCCTATAAGTGGTCGGTAATTTTAGGTGATATTGGGGGGCATTCTGAAGGAAGTCGGTTCCTCTCAATAAATGTTCGGTTATTTCAGGTGATATTGGAGAGCATTCTGAGGGAAGTCGGTTCGGAAGTGTTCGGTCAAGAAGTGTTCGGTTATTTTAGGTGATATTGGGGGATATTCTGAACGAAGTTGGGTCCTCCCAATAAGTGTTCGGTAATTTTAGGTGTATTGGAGGGCATTCTGAGCGAAGTCGGTTCCCGAGATGAACTAGCCTAGGGCTAAAAATCTCGTTAATACAGATAAGAAAAAAAGAGACATTCTAAGGGAAACTGGGTCCTCCCAATAAGTGTTCGGTAATTTTAGGTGTTATTGGGAGGCATTCTGAGGGAAGTCGGTTCCTCCCAATAAGTGTTCGGTAATTTTAGGTGATATTGTGGAGCATTTTGAGGGAAGCTGGGTCCTCCCGATAAGTGGTCGGTAATTTTAGGTGATATTGGGGGGCATTCTGAGGGAAGTCGGTTCCTCCCAATAAGTGTTCGGTAATATCAGGTGTTATTGGGAGGCATTCTGAGGGAAGTCGGTTCCTCCCAACCCGGGAGCTTCTTGACAGCTGCCGAACAACGTCAGCGTACCTAAAAATTTTGGTCCGGGTGGTACTGTCAGATTCAAAGCGGCAAGCGCTACTTTTGAAAATGACGAAAACCGACAATAACAAACCGCACAAAAAACATTAAAACATTAAACAGAAACCTTAATTTGTTGTTTCCGCTTTTTTGTGGTAGATAAATGCAAAATATGTGCGGCATGATGAATTTGTTTACTAGAAGCAAAAATTATATCTATTAAACGGGTAAAGGCAAAACAGCCGGATTTCATAAAATTAATAAGAAACTTATGTTTTCTTCTAGTGCGGTTATTAAGCACCAGCAAGTAATAAATTAGGTTACTTATGCTAACATTTTACAGCTACATATCTGGTGGCAAAGCCAAAATGGAAGTTAAAAATAATCATTTGCAGATGTTTTTTTTCTCGAGTTTGATCGTCGGTTTGGTCTAGCATGCGCAGTCACCAATTAATATGGAAGACCGTTTAAACATGTGCTTTTATTGCATTTCTTACAAGAAAAAAAACAAAATAATTTCAATTTAATGAACATTAGTTTTTGCGCTTCTATTGAATACGTCCTTTTGATACGAAACGCTAGCCTCTTGTTGGCTTCCACTCACCACGAAACAAAAAGATGTTTTCGCATGGACAAAAATTGTTGCGTCAGTGAAGGAAGGACCCGTTGTTTACGAACAGTAGCGACATCTGCGATTTGCAAGTAGGTACGCGAAACTGAGCTCATCTGTCAAGTTACGGGGGGGTTGGTTCCTCCCAAGAAGTGTTCGGTAATTCTAGGTGATATTTGGGGACATTCTTTGGGAAGCTGGGTCCTCCCGATAAGTGGTCGGTAATTTTAGGTGATATTGGGAGGCATTCTGAGGGAAGTCGGTTCCTCCCAAGAAGTGTTCGGTAATTTTAGGTGATATTGGGGGACATGCTTAGGGAAGCTAGGTCCTCCCGATAAGTGTTCGGTAATTTTAGGTGATATTGGGGATCATTCTGAGGGAAGTCGGTTCCTCCCAAGAAGTGTTCGGTTATTTTAGGTGATATTGGGGGATATTCTTAGGGAAGCTGGGTCCTCCCGATAAGTGGTCGGTAATTTTCGGTGATATTGGGGGGCATTCTGAGGGAAGTCGGTTCCTCCCAATAAGTGTTCGGTAATTTCAGGTGTTATTGGGAGGCATTCTGAGGGAAGTCGGTTCCTCCCAAGAAGTGTTCGGTAATTCTAGGTGATATTGGGAGACATTCTAAGGGAAACTGGGTCCTCCCAATAAGTGTTCGGTAATTTTAGGTGTTATTAGGAGGCATTCTAAAGGAAGTCGGTTCCTCCCAATAAGTGTTCGGTAATTTTAGGTGTTACATACTGGGAGGCATTCTGAGGGAAGCTGGGTCCTCTTAATAGGTGTTCATTAATTTTAGGTGATATTGGGGGACATTCTGAGGGAAGTTGGGTCCTCCCAATAAATGTTCGGTTATTTTAGGTGATATTGGGGGGCATTCTTAAGGAAGTCGGTTCCTCCCAAGAAGTGTTCGGTAATTTTAGGTGATATTGGGGGATAATCTGAGGGAAGTTGGGTCCTCCCAATAAGTGTTCGGTAATTTTAGGTGATATTGGGGAGCATTCTGAGGGAAGTTGGGTCCTTCCAATAAATGTTCGGTTATTTAAGGTGATATTGGGGGGGCATTCTGAGGGAAGTCGGTTCGGAAGTGTTCGGTCAAGAAGTGTTCGGTTATTTTAGGTGATATTGGGGGATATTCTGAACGAAGTTGGGTCCTCCCAATAAGTGTTCGGTAATTTTAGGTGTATTGGAGGGCATTCTGAGCGAAGTCGGTTCCTCCCAATAAGTGTTCGGTAATTTTAGGTGATATTGGAAGACATTCTAAAGGAAGCTGGGTCCTCTCAATAAGTGTTCGGTAATTTTAGGTGATATTGGGAGACATTCTACGGGAAGCCGGTTCCTCCCAATAAGTGTTGGTTAATTTTAGGTGATATTGGGAAGCATTCTGAAGAAATTCGGTTCCTCCCAATAAGTGTTCGGTAATTTTAGGTGATATTGGGAGACATTCCACGGGAAGCTGGGTCCTCCCAAAAGTTTTCGGTAATTTTAGGTGATATTGGGAAGCATTCTGAAGGAAGTCGGGTCCTCCCAATAAGTGCTCGGTAATTTTAGGTGATATTGGGAGACATTCTACGGGAAGCTGGGTACTCCCAATAAGTTTTCGGTGATTGTCGGTGATATTGGGAAGCATTCTGAAGAAAGTAGGTTCCTCCCAATAAGTGTTCGGTAATTTTAGGTGATATTGGGAGACATTCTAAGGGAAGCTGGGTTCTCCCAATATCACCTAGAATTACCGAACACTTATTGGGAGGAACCGACTTCACTCAGAATGCTCCCCATATCACCTAAAATTACCGAACACTTAATGGGAGGAACCGACTTCCCTCAGAATGCCTCCCAATATCACCTAAAATTACCGAACACTTATTGGGAGGAACGGACTTCCCTCAGAATGCTCCCCAATATCACCTAAAATTACCGAACACTTATTGGGAGGAATCGACTTCCCTTAGAATGCCCCCCAATATCACCTAAAATTACCGAACACTTATTGGGAGGACCCAACTTCCCTCAGAATGCCCCCTAATATCACCTATAATTACCGAACACTTATTGGGAGGAACCGACTTCACTCAGAATGCTCCACAATATCACCTAAAATTACCGAACACTTATTGGGAGGACCCAGCTTCCCTTAGAATGTCTCCCAATATCACCTAAAATTACCGAACACTTATTGGGAGGACCCAGCTTCCCGTAGAATGTCTCCCAATATCACCTAGAATTACCGAACACTTATTGGGAGGACCCAACTTCCCTCAGAATGCCCCTAATATCACCTAGAATTACCGAACACTTATTGGGAGGAACCGACTTCACTCAGAATGCTCCCCATATCACTAAAAATTACCGAACACTTATTGGGAGGACCCAGCTTCCCTTAGAATGTCTCCCAATATCACCTAAAATTACCGAACACTTATTGGGAGGAACCGACTTCCTTCAGAATGCTTCCCAATAACACCTAAAATTACCGAACACTTATTGGGAGGACCCAGCTTCCCGTAGAATGTCTCCCAATATCACCTGAAATTACCGAACACTTATTGGGAGGAACCGACTTCCTTAAGAATGCTTCCCAATAACACCTAGAATTACCGAACACTTATTGGGAGGACCCAGTTTCCCGTAGAATGTCTCCCAATATCACCTAAAATTACCGAACACTTATTGGGAGGACCCAGTTTCCCGTAGAATGTCTCCCAATATCACCTAAAATTACCGAACACTTATTGGGAGGAACCGACTTCACTCAGAATGCTCCCCATATCACTAAAAATTACCGAACACTTATTGGGAGGACCCAGCTTCCCTTAGAATGTCTCCCAATATCACCTAAAATTACCGAACACTTATTGGGAGGAACCGACTTCCTTCAGAATGCTTCCCAATAACACCTAAAATTACCGAACACTTATTGGGAGGACCCAGCTTCCCGTAGAATGTCTCCCAATATCACCTGAAGTTACCGAACACTTATTGGGAGGAACCGACTTCCTTAAGAATGCTTCCCAATAACACCTAGAATTACCGAACACTTATTGGGAGGACCCAGTTTCCCGTAGAATGTCTCCCAATATCACCTAAAATTACCGAACACTTATTGGGAGGAACCGACTTCACTCAGAATGCTCCCCATATCACCTAAAATTACCGAACACTTATTGGGAGGACCCAACTTCCCTCAGAATGCCCCTAATATCACCTAGAATTACCGAACACTTATTGGGAGGAACCGACTTCACTCAGAATGCTCCCCATATCACTAAAAATTACCGAACACTTATTGGGAGGACCCAACTTCCCTCAGAATGCCCCCTAATATCACCTAGAATTACCGAACACTTATTGGGAGGAACCGACTTCACTCAGAATGCTCCCCATATCACCTAAAATTACCGAACACTTATTGGGAGGAACCGACTTCCCTCAGAATGCCTCTCAATATCACCTAAAATTATCGAACACTTATTGGGAGGAACCGACTTCCCTCAGAATGCTCCCCAATATCACCTGAAATTACCGAACACTTATTGGGAGGAATCGACTTCCCTCAGAATGCCCCCCAATATCACCTAAAATTACCGAACACTTATTTGGAGGACCCAACTTCCCTCAGAATGTCCCCCAATATCACCTTAAATTACCGAACACTTATTGGGAGAAACCAAGGGGCGTGCAACTCTAAACTCCCGATAATTTCGCAAAATACTAACAAATACTAGAAATATTAGTACGATATTAGAGGAAAATTGATCAAAGAGCTCTGGTTTTTCAAAACCCTGTTTTGGTTTTGAATGACAGCCATCTAACCACCCACGGCTGAAACGACAACGTCGAGCATCAATCCTGATCTTCGGTAGGCACTCTTTCTCATAATGAGATGGAATCAACGGAGACCGATAGCAAACAAGACGATCCAGATTGGAATGCAGAACAATCAACGACATTGATATTGGATGATTAATAGTTAGAGACATTCGCAAATTTATAAATGTTTTTTTCGTTATTTTCTGAAGTGTTACACCGTGGATCTTTTTTGGATTGAAAGGCAGAAAAGTGGCCAGGCTGCGGCTTTCTTTTGTTGTTGTTTTTGGCCACAAATGTTGTAATTTGAGATTTGAAAGAAAAAACTTACAAGACATGCAATACCTAAAGGTAACGAAGTAGGGAGAGAAGTGGAATAAATTTGGTTGATTCCAAAAAAAAAATCCAAAATTTGCAGTTATAATCACAGTCTTTATTAGTTCAGACGTTTATAAAGAATGCACACAGAGGTAGAATCAACTCTGGACAATTAGCCGCTATTGCTACTCACTGTGTCTCTACACTCTGTAATCTCCTAGTTTGAGCGCGTCTTAAGACTGATCTTGACGGCGATTAATGTATCATCTATAATAAAAGCAATTGATTGTTAGACACTGAAATTGAAGAAAATGAACGTACCTTTTCAAATGGACATTTTTGAAAACCCGTGAGCCACCGTTTTCTCCACCTGCACGTCTCACGATTGTACACAACAAATGGCACTTTGATCTTCCATAGCAACCGTGCTAGTCATCGTTGCTTTGATGGGCAATATTGGAAATACTAGAAATACTATCACGGTACTATTAGTAAATACTAGGGAAAGTTTAGAGTTGCAGGCCCCTTGGGAGAAACCGACTTCCCTCAAAATGGAGTGTGATTTTTGAGGCAAAGTGAAAAAGCCGCTTTTTTTTATTCGGATCGGCTGCGTCGTCGTCGTCGTCAATTTGAATGTCCACATCGTCGTACCCGTGTGTAGTTGTAGCGGTTCAATGTGATTTTGGAGAAGAGGCCAGTTAGTGGAAGATGCTGTAGCACATACGCACTGGACACTTCGAAGGATGTTTATTGGTGAGCTCTTTCCATTTTATCATAATAATTAATGCTAAAAGATTTATACAATTCTGCTCTGGTTTTTGTGTATTTATCTATCAAATATTGAAAGAGATCGAAGTGTGCTTTGGATGGAAGCGGAAGTTTTTTTTCTCTCGCTAGTGATTTCTGTCAATATTCTAAAAAATTTAAATTGGATTACTTTCAAACAATTTGGAAATTACAATTGAAAGACCACGTTTAGAAAAGTGTATCACGTAACGACTGAATATTAGAGTGGATTACTAAGGGAGCATCCAGCCATGCAGTGTCGTCGGATTGTGACAATCAAAGAAACCTCAAGCGCTGTTCCGGTTGCAAGAGGTTTTTCTGGAAAACGCCAGCGCATCGGACATTGCATCCACCGGAATATCATGGGTAAAATCGCGTAGGAATATGACAACTTGTGTAGCCTTCATCCAAAGAATTTCGTCCGAGTGAGGAAAGAAGGAGAAGTCTGTCATCGATTTCGAGAACTTTCATTGCCGTAAGAGTTTGGCAAATCGTTTTTTTGTATGCTGTTCAGTCCTGGTGAGTGTGTTCCGGTTTGTGTAACCTAATTGTTTAACCCTCAAAATTTCAATTAGAGTTTTTGAATTAGAATTAACTACCCAAGTAACGCAACAAGCTTTTAAGAATGGCCATTGTTCGGCCGTACACGGGATTTCAAATGGCGTCCTGGGCGTCCTGAAATTCAGTAACTTGCCCATAACAAACTTTTTTCTGCCCATCGTCTACGGCGACCTGCTCAAATTTTACTGCTAACGCAAATCTATTTCGACATACATTGTCCCGCGTCGGTGATCTTTCTGACCGCTGCCAACCCAAATATGGGCCAAAAATTATGCATTAATCTGTGTTGAATTTTGTAGTTATTTGACAAACTCGAATTAGGCGCTGTTATAAAATAACAACATTATTGCTTTCATGATTGATTTGCATGATGCTCCAGTGTTTTTATAGATTAGTAAAATTCACTCATTCAATACTTGGTGCAGACTATGATTTTTTGTGCTGTTTGTAATCGGCTCACATTATTAAAGCTTAAAACCAACACAATATGTTTCCTGATACACTTATATTACAGTTATAATACTTCTTTTGAAATTTTGATTTCAAAATATGTTTTTTGTGTTACTTGGGTAAAGATATCAATTGAGATTCATCTTATTTGACTTTCCATTGTCTTTGTATTATAATATTACAATTTTCATATTCATATGACGGGGTATACACACACACGGGGGGGGGGGGTAGCCTAAGGGAGTTAAATGAACTGATGCCCGGACTTAAGTTCGTGGAGTAGCCAGTCTTTTGTCATGAGATAGCAACTTTATGTTGACTACCGAAGGAATTCAGGAATTTTAACTCACCCTGCTACAACAAACCATCAGGTAGATCATTCCCTCCCGGAGTGATTCTGCAGCCATAGGTAATCCTTGCGCTGATGGTGGGTACACTTCAATCATCATCATCATCATCATTTATCTATCAAATATTGAAAAGTTCGTCACGTCATGTGTCGGCGCTAGTTCCAAATGCACATTTAGTTGATAATAAATAAATTTCTTTCATTTTTTGCATGAACACAAAAATTTGAATGGTTCGTCATCTTCGGTGTCGACATTTGTAATATTTTAGTCCAAATGAATAAATGTTTTGACTCAAATAAAGGTTGCATGAATTTCTGGAAAAAGAGAGGGTTGGTAAAAGATAGACGGCGAACCATGCGGTGAGATCTTTCTGATTTATTTATCACGTGTTATTTTGTTAATACTTGTGAATTGATCGCGTTCAGCATTGTCTCGCGTGGAAACGCAAACTACAGATGCGTCGGTGTTTAGCATTGTGTTCTCCTTAGTTGCGAATGAATAACTTATGTAGAGTGAGTTTTGAGGCACAAAAGATCGCGTTCGTCGTCCAAGGTTTAGAAGGGTATTTCTTCGCGAGCGCATTATTAATCGCGAATCAAAACATTACACTCGTTTACCACGACAAAATCCTCAACACATCTCCATTTCCCCTGTCCAAACTCCTAGTGATTTCTCGTAGTAACGCAGAGAATTCCTCGGTTATTGGCCTAAGCGAGAATCACGTCATCACTTCCTTCCCTATCCTCAATTGACCTGCATTCGGACGCGGCCGGCGCTGGTATTGCTTATTGAAAAGTATTGGGATTCCAGCATTTACACAATGAAGAGAAAGCTAATCCCAAGCATCATCTGTTGGTTCTTTGTGTAAATGCAGTTGTCCTTGCAATAACAGAGGAGCAACCGCGGGCGGTCAATCATACTCATGCTCATGCTCATGCTCGGAACCGACTTCCCTCAAAATGCCCTCCAATATTACCTAAAATTACCAAACACTTATTGGGAGGACCCAACTTCCCTTAGAATGTCTCACAATATCACCTAAAATTACCGAACACTTATTGGGAGGAACCGACTTCCTTAAGAATGCTTCCCAATATCACCTAAAATTACCGAACACTTATTGGGAGGAACCGACTTCCTTCAGAATGCTTCCCAATATCACCTAAAATTACCGAACACTTATTGGGAGGACCCAGCTTCCCTCAGAATGTCCCCCAATATCACCTAAAATTACCGAACACTTATTGGGAGAAACCGACTTCGCTCAGAATGCCCTCCAATATCACCTAAAATTACCAAACACTTATTGGGAGGACCCAGCTTCCCTTAGAATGTCTCCCAATATCACCTAAAATTACCGAACCCTTATTGGGAGGAACCGACTTCCTTAAGAATGCTTCCCAATAACACCTAAAATTACCGAACATTTATTGGGAGGACCCAACTTCGCTCAGAATGTCCCCCAATATCACCTAAAATTACCGAACACTTATTGGGAGAAACCGACTTCTCTCAGAATGCCCTCCAATATCACCTAAAGTAACCAAACACTTATTGGGAGGACCCAGCTTCCCGTAGAATGTCTCCCAATATCACCTAAAATTACCGAACACTTATTGGGAGGAACCGACTTCCTTAAGAATGCTTCCCAATAACACCTAAAATTACCGAACACTTATTGGGATGACCCAGCTTCCCTTAGAATGTCTCCCAATATCACCTAAAATTACCGAACACTTATTGGGAGGACCCAGCTTCCCTTAGAATGTCTCCCAATATCACCTAGAATTACCGAGCACTTATTGGGAGGACCCAGCTTCCTGTAGAATGTCTCCCAATATCACCTAGAATTACCGAACACTTATTGGGAGGAACCGACTTCCCTCAGAATGCCTCCCAATATAACCTAAAATTACCGAACACTTATTGGGAGGACCCAGCTTCCCTTAGAATGTCTCCCAATATCACCTAGAATTACCGAACACTTATTGGGAGGAACCGACTTCCCTCAGAATGCCTCCCAATATCACCTAAAATTATCGAACACTTATTGGGAGGACCCAACTTCGCTCAGAATGTCCCCCAATATCACCTAAAATTACCGAACACTTATTGGGAGAAACCGACTTCGCTTAGAATGCCCTCCAATATCACCTAAAATAACCAAACACTTATTGGGAGGACCCAGCTTCCCTTAGAATGTCTCCCAATATCACCTAAAATTACCGAACACTTATTGGGAGGAACCGACTTCCTTCAGAATGCTTCCCAATATCACCTAAAATTACCGAACACTTATTGGGAGGACCCAGCTTCCCGTAGAATGTCTCCCAATATCACCTAAAATTACCGAGCACTTATTGGGAGGAACCGAATTCCTTCAGAATGTCTCCCAATATCACCTAAAATTACTGACCACTTATTTTGAGGAACCGACTTCCCTCAGAATGCCTCCCAATAACACCTAAAATTAATGCGCGTAACTACAGCGCATTTGGCCCCTAAGCTCCAATGCCGTGCTCGCTTGTCGTGCACTACGGGCAGCGTGCATGACATTATAGCTGAGAGGCCAAATATGCTGTAGTTACGCGCATGCAAAATTACCGAACACTTATTGGGAAGAACCGACTTCCCTCAGAATGCCCCCCAATATCACCTAAAATTACCGAACACTTATTTAAAGGACCCAACTTCCCTCACAATGCCCCCAATATCTTCTAAAGTTCTCAAACATTCATTTAAAAACCCCAACTTCCCGCAATAATCCACCTTAATATCACCCATTCATACCTTAAAAGTACAGAACAGACTGTGTACCCGATGGCATGTAATGCCAGAAAAAAGATTAATCACAGCTTATTTAGCAAATTAGCATACATTAATGTTGTAATTAATTATGGAATTATTCATTAAATTACTTATTTAAAATCAATAAAATAATATCTGACTTCGTCAGCATAACCCCACCCCATCTGAATAGCACCGCAGTTTGACTGCGAGTGCAAGGAAACCCAACTCGGCAGAGGATTTTAAACACCACGCAGCTCGTCTTGCTCTCTGCGACCAACATTGGTATCGCTACTAGCATAGCAATGTTTTAAAAATCTTGCGCGCGTCCTTTCGCACGCAACCTCCGCATTGCTTTCCGCCATAGCGGAAATTCGATGTGCCGCTTTGAACTGTGCGCATTCCCCACATCAACAATAACAGAGGCATGGCAATGGCTACAAACTTCTCCGGCTCTCCACCCGAACGACCAGCTCGCCCAGATTGGTGCAATGTTTGTTATGCACGACCAAACATAACACCAATCAGGACGAGTTGGTTGGTTGTGTGGCAATGTTCAGCTATTCATGTGCGTTGCAATAGTTTCTCTTGCCTGCTGTTGGGAGAGTAAACAGCAAGCATACGAACGGGAAGTGCTGCCAAAGCACGGTTGAATGAAATCGGGGCGATGTTTTTCGCAATTCGATGAGTTTCTTACCTAACTTTGAATTAATTATTGTGGCCAAACTACAAAAAATTCAATGTTAGTCCCAAAGAGAGTTTGGTAGAAAACAACATAAACAATCTTTTGTAGAATATCACTTTTCTACTTTACTACGTGTTTTCATTGAATAATAACAAAAATACCTAAAAAAAGAGCATTTTTTTCGGCTTTTGCCGCAAACTTTCCAAAATTTAAGCATGTCAATCACTTTAGATCGAGTTTTTGTCCAAGAAGCATAACAGCACAATGGTTCAGGCTTTCAATTCATGCAAAAAGATTGAGATTTTGATCAAAGATAGCTGAGATACAATTTTTTGAAGTTTTGCATGATAAAAATCATAGAATTTTGAATAACTCACTTAGCAGTGATTTGCGACCCCATGTTCCTTGGGCACTTTTTCATATCTCATTAAGACCTATCTGCCCTCAAATTATTTAAAGTCCGGAAACAAACACCCTGTATATTTGTAATCATATTAATTTTTATCTATGTTTGTGCCACACGTGTTCTTGCATAATATTAATGCCCTATAATCTGTCTGTTGCATTGAACAGATGTTTGTTATACGCCAACATTTGGTATACATCCTACACTCTGTCAATAAACGAATTGTTTACCCATCAGAGTTGAGTGAAAAAGATGTTAACACGTTAATAATCATTTCTATGCGTGTACCGTAGAATAGGGTCACATTAATAGATTTTCAGTGCAGTGCATGGTTCGATCATTTTTGCATTTTATTTGTAGCAGTTTTCTTCAACATTGATAAAACATGAACGAAGATTCTAATTTCGAATCGCATTGAAAATTGGACTTCCTTCACTATTGAAAGTGTGCTCGTTCGGTTTACCAAAAGTCAATGCGATTAATCTGATCTTTGTTTTTCAATACCCATATAAGTGGAGCACCTGGCACGGTAAAGGCTGGGTATGCTGCGCAATTCAGATCCCATGGTGATCCACTAGCTTCTGCCCAGAAACTCCTATCCCTACCTTCACGTGGTACCGGCCGGAAACTATGAGCAATCTTAGGGAAGATCGGGTAACCAACTCCGGTGGGAACTTTGACAGAGAAGGGGGGGGGGGGGGGTGTTTGCTTCGGCAAACCTGAGCGTCTATTCTCCAGGAGGAGCGGCTCACAACAGCGTCTGATCTCCATGTAAGGTACGGTTGATCTACTTCCGAGTGCCAGGGAAAGATTCTCTACTTCTGGTCCTCCGGAAGTAGAGGATTGGTGTCAGGCCCTACGAGACAGCCGTAAAAAACCATTGTAACGGAAAATCAGCAACAGAATAATACGAACCGAGATCAACGGCAACGACCCCAGCGAACAAAAAGGACTTGCGATTGGAAACTCGGTACGTGGAACTGCCGATCTCTCAACTTCATTGGGAGCACTCGCATACTCGCCGATCTACTGAAGGACCGCGGGTTCGGCATATTGGCGCTGCAGGAGGTGTGTTGGACAGGATCCATGGTGCGAACGTTTAGAAGTAATCATACCATCTACCAGAGCTGCGGTAACACACGCGAGCTGGGAACAGCTTTCATCGTGATGGGTGATATGCAGAGCCTTGTGATCGGTTGGTGGCCGATCGACGAAAGAATGTGCAGGTTGAGGCAGCAGGTTGATGCAGCATAATAAACGTGCACAGCCCACACTCCAGAAGCACTGATGATGACAAGGACGCATTTTATGCGCAGCTCGAACGCGAGTACGATCGCTGCACAAGCCACGACGTCAAGATCATCATAGGAGATTTAAACGCTCAGGTAGGCCAGGAGGGGAATTCAGAGCAACGATTGGTAAGTTCAGCGCCCACCAGCAGACGAACGAAAACGGCCTACGACTCATTGATTACGCCGCCTTCAAAAATATGGCCATACGTAGCACCTTTTTCCAACACCTGAAGATCACCACAGCAGACGGAATCTCAAATCGACCACGTTCTGATTGACGGACGGCACTTCTTCGGCATTATCGACGTCAGGACCTATCGTGACGCCAACATCGACTCCGACCACTATCTGGTGATGGTCAAAACTCTCCGTCATCAAAAATGTACGGTACCGGCGACCGTCACGGTACAACCTAGAGCGACTGAAACAACCGAATGTCGCCTTAGCATACGCGCAGAATATCGAGGCCGCGTTGCCAGACGAGGGCGAGCTCGATGAGGCCCCTCTAGAGGACTGCTGGAGTACAGTGAAAGCAGCTATCAACGACGCAGCCGAGAGCACCATCGGGTACGTGGAACGGAATCGACGGAACGAATGGTTCGACGAAGAGTGCAGAACGGTTTTAGAGGAGAAGAATGCAGCGAGGGCGGTAATGCTGCAGCAAGGAACGCGACAGAACGTGGAACGTTACAAACAGAAGCGGAAACAGCAGACCTGCCTCTTTCGGGAGAAAAAGCGCCCCCTGGAAGAAGCGGAGTGTGAAGAAATGGAACTGCTATGCCGTTCCCAAGAAGCACGGAAGTTCTATCAGAAGCTCAACGCATCCCGCAACGGCTTCGTGCCGCGAGCCGAAATATTTATGTATTTATTTCCATCTTTGACTATGTCGCACAGACTACTATTACTTAAAATCTAATTATGTACAGACTACAGCGCAAGCACTACTTCACAAAATTCGTTACGAACAATACAAAATACAATACAATTTGTCGTGAACATCGAAAACTAACAGTAAAACAGAAATTGTAGCGATACAGTACATCACATTACAAAGGTTCAACATCAAGCGATTGTTTGAATACTATTTGGGCGTCCTGAAGGTCTCAATACGGGTTTACGGCGCTCTCGAAATTCACGACATCGCACACCGCTGGGCCAGATGGAAGAGTGCAACGCAGAACTGCGGCGCTTTTCATCAACAACAACTTTGATTTTTTTTTTGTTTGACTTTGAAGGATATGTATTCGTACGTCGAAAGATCTTTCCCCGGTGATATCAAACATTTCACTTCTGATACTCGCGGTACCTATCGTTTCGCACACCAACGTTCTAATTTCGTTCTCCTTGACGTCGTTCGCTATATTCGATATGAACAATGAGCCATTTTACGAAGTGACAACAATGTTGATGATGATATTGATTTTTACGGGTTATTGGACGCTACCTCCTGTCAAAATTCATTCATAAAATCGGCTCATAAAATGGACTATTGTACAACAGAGTCGTTCACAACATCAGGGTGTTGATCGGTTATTTTTGTTGAGGATAGTGGCGAAGAAGTCGAAACTGCTGTACTCGTAGCATTAGGATGTAGGGTAACCTGGGGTAATACGCACCAGCGCGGCAAAACGCCCTCACGCTATTTCACGCTATTTGAGAAGTTCCATTCGATGCAAGCAAACTAGACGTAAAACTGAGCCGGACAAGCCCAAGAATGCAAAGAATATTCGAATGAAAAGCGTGGAAAACGATGGTTTTTCACATTTGGAAAGATTGTCTAATGTGAAGCGCACACAATTTAAGCAATTGCGCGCTGATTATATGGAATCAACCTATTAACTACCATCCGCCTCCTACTCCTTCCATTTGCTGCCTTAAACAGTAAGATGGAGCTGCCTGGTATTCATTAGAATTCAAAGCGGAAAATGCCAGAGGTCGTATTGCCCCACCTCAAGGTGCGTTTTGGCCCCAAAAGTTTTTCAGCACCCAAAAAGTAACACTTTTTTAAATTGTTTATTTGATTCGTTAAAATTGATATCACGCAGACCAAAAGTTGGCGTCTCTTAGTCAAATAGGTAAACTAACTTTCAAAACGCAAGACACCCATAAAATCATGTTAATCTTAGCTATAGCGCCACGTTTGCTTAGGGGGTGCATATTACCCCACCTTCCCCTAGCACGCATTCATCAGATGTCGCCGATAGTGAAACATTCAGTGTCAACTGAGATACGATCTTGCTGATAAGTTCTACCTCTGTCTTCAAACAACTTACGGTATTTTTCGTTGCTAATTCGTCTGCATACAATTCAGGTTGAGGTCTTATATAGCGTCCGTATTCGATCGAGTACTTACAAGAATCACACACCCATAAAATATTACTATTTAAGCATGCGCAACCCTCATCATATGTCAATCCAACGCATCTTGCATGGAATCGGTGTCGATCTTCACAGAATACTTCACATGACACTACGATATCCTCCACACGAAATTCTGCCTTGCACGCGTAACAATGATCCATTCTCATGCAATTTGACGCACCCTATAAGCTGCGATTATCAACTGCATACCAGATACCACACTGCGAAGAACAAAGGATGGCGGCGACAACTGCATTCGCTCATGAGCGAATTGATAGTTCGTTGGTGAGAGGTGTTATTAGCACGAAAAACTAAGGCTAAGACACTTTTATGATTTGATTCAAATGCTATGTGTAAAAACTTCACACAACGTAACAGGAACGACGTAAAACGGATCAAATAATGCAAAGTTAACAACGTAGTTTATCAAAAAACATGCAGCATGATAAAGACGGAGGCCTCTCGACGGACGGACGTGAGGTGATCGAAAGGTAGAAGCAGCACTTTGATTAGCACCTGAATGGCGTGGAGGACGTAGGCACGGGAGACCACGGCAACGGAGGAAATGACGACGCCAGTTCAGCGGAGGAGGGAAATGAACCAACTCCCACGCTGAGGGAAGTTAAGGATGCCATTCACCAGCTCAAAACCAACAAAGCAGCTGGTAAGGATGGTATCGCAGCTGAACTCATCAAGATGGGCCCAGAAAAGTTGGCCACCTGTCTGCACCGGCTGATAGTCAGGATCTGGGAAACCGGGAACCTGGGAATGCTGCCTACAAAGTGCTATCCCAGATCATCTTCCGTCGTCTGTCACCTAAAACGAATGAGTGTGGGAAGTTATCAAGGCGGCTTCATCGACGGCCGGTCACAATGGACCAGATCTTCACCGTATGGTAAATCCTTCAGAAAAGCCGTGAAAACCAGGTCCCAACGCATCACCTGTTCATCGACTTCAAGGCGGCATACGACAGTATCGACCGCGCAGAGCTATAGAGAATCATGGACGAAAACGGCTTTCCTGGGAAGCTGACTAGACTGATTAAAGCAACGATGGACGGTGGGCAAAACTGCGTAAGGGTTTCGGGTGAACTATCCAGTTCATTCGAATCTCGTCGGGGACTGCGACAAGGTGATGAACTCTCATGCCTACTATTCAACATCGCTCTGGAAGGTGTGATGCGACGAGCCGGGCTCAACAGCCGGGGAACGATTTTCTCAAAATCCGGTCAATTTGTGTGCTTTGCGGACGACATGGACATTATTGCCAGAACATTTGGAACGGTGGCAGAGCTGTACACCCACCTGAAACGCAAAGCCTGCTCGACGAGGCGTTACGCTTCTTTGGCATTTTGTCACGACGTTCCTAAAGGTTTGGCACTAAGACAGCCCGTTATTTTGCCAAAACTTGCTTTGAGGTAGCACTATAGGTTCATATAATAATTTAATATAATAATTATAATAATAATTTTGACAATTGACCTATATGGGGAGAAATGTTACTTTTCCTTAAGGAATAATAACACGGACTATTTTTCCGCGCGGAAAAAGTGACAGCTTCATTTGATTTGCACGGGAAGCGTTACTGGCGTTCCTTACTTGCCATCTGCGAACAGCTCAAGTAGTTTTGAAGCGGAATCATTACTTGATCATTACTTGTCCTATCTTTTTGCACAGTACGTACGAAGTGGAAACTAGCCATTACTGGTTACTTGGGTGTAGATCTACCGAAAACAAAAACAAATTGATATGCGAGGTGCAATTAATCATGTTTATTTGTCTCATCCAAACACATTTATAACACACCAGCTCTTCTAAAAAAACTTCCAAATTGGGATTTGAACTCATGATCTTCCAATCAATCGTCGCATGCCTTACCATCCATGCCATCCTGGAATTGGGACGTCGGTCACTGAGATCTAAACATCTTCCCAAAGCTGTGAAATATCAATATTCAGATTTATGGAAGGTTGAAAATATTTGCCAAAAAAGTTATGAAGACAACTACAAACTTTTGAAATTGCTACGGAAATCAGCAAATGTCTCAAATATTTTGCATTGATGTGCAACAAACATCAACTCATATTTAACACTGAAGAACTATTCTATTATCATCAAGATATATACAGATGAATGTGCTAATTTGTACATAAACTGAACAAAGAGCACAAAAGAGGTCTTGTTAAACAATTTTGTAAAGGAATTGCTGCAAGTCGAACAGAAAGCTTATTACTCTTAAAAAGTGTTTTTAATTATCATATTAATACCGTTACGAAAAGCTGAACATTGGCAACTTTTTCAATTGAAAAAGCATGTGTACAGTAATATGTACAGCATAATTTTAGTACCGCAATCATTGCTATCATAAAGCAACAATTCAGCATTAATGCTTGCTTGTGGATTGCGATTGTTAGCTAGGGCATTCGTTTTTAATAAGTGGTTCATATAAAAGTCAAAATCTGGAGAAGGAGGACAAAATTAGCAGGATTAAAATCCATGTTGTCTGTTTAAACAAGTGTAACACTCAATACCCTAGCAAAACTTAACAACAAAATGATAGCAAATCATAAACTTGATTTGTATTCAGCAGCAAATTGATATCAGTTTGTCTTGGCTAAATTTGATTTCAAATTTAGATTTCGTTCTGCTGTCACTTCCGTCACTTTAAACTATTGTAAAAATTAGGTTATTTCAAAACTTATGGACAACCATGTATAATATACTCTAAGAATATGCCATTAGTTTAATTATTTTATGGCATTTAGGATTCCATATCAAACGAAAAACCCGCATATTTAACGGTTTTTCTATTTTTTCGTACTGATAGCAAAAATAGTTGTCAATTTGCTATCACCGATAGTAGGAATTGTTTTAGATTGCTGTTACGAGAACATTTTTCTGCTATCATTTTTGATATTAAAACGGCAACCTGAGTTATCATAATTTGCAATATCACAACATCAAAATTTGTTTTCAATTTGCAGTCAAACTTTGCTCGGGTATCTAGTTTCATCACAATATGTATCCAGTTCAACTCATGCATTGAAATTTGTTTGTCTCAATAACACTAGTTTACAGCATTTTTGAACTCGGTAAACTGATGATCATTTTTGGTGTAGAATCATGCCCTGAGTTCGAAAACGCGAAAGAAAAAAAATACAGTAGAGCGGATTTTTTTTCGACTTTCCATACAAGGTTGATGATTTGAAATCGATTTTTGTTCTATTTTTAAGCAAAGTCACTCACTTCAAACATCTCACTCTCCGTAATCAATGCTCCAATTGAGCTGAAATTTTTACTGTAACTCGCCTACATATGATATGTCAAATAAACGTCGAGAAAGAGTTTTTAAATTGTTTTTTTTTTCATTGAAAAAAAATCAATTTCTTCAAAAAAAATTGGGAATTTTGCTAAAATTGAAGGATATCTTCCCAAAAATTCGCCCATATCTTGGATTTCATCAATCTGACTCAAAACCTGTATTCAGATGATCGAATGCTTTTGTATTCAGCTTTTAATTTATGGAAAAAGTTTTTAAATTGGTTGAACAAAATGCGATATTTTTGAATTTTAGTGAATAACATATTTTGAAAAGTTATAAAGCTCGATATTGAGCTAAAACTCAAAAACTGTTCTACTTTAAATTTTTTGAAGGTCGGTTTCGAAATCAGCGCTAAATTGTGCTTCAAAAATTTTGGTCGTTGACAGAAGTTCACGACTTTCGTTTTATTTTGTAAACTAGTGTAATTTAATCAGTTTCAGTACACCTACCTTCCGCACTATCAAAGCTACCCCATTTTTCGGTAACAGTTTGTCCACACGTGCTAAAAATAGCCGATATACTATCCACCAGCAAACATTCAACCAGACCGCAAACGAAATGTAAACACCGGTCACCTTGGTTCGCTCCAGCCGAATAAACCACCAAAATCACACATAGCACAGGAAACTTCACGTTTTCATACAGATAATCAGTAGTGATATCAGTTACTAGGTAAATAGTTCGTTCGCTATAGTAGCGAAATCATTAAACCAAAGGGATTCCCGCGCTTGGTGGTTCACTGTATGACTCGAGTCGCGTGTCGTGCTTAATCCAGTTACAACATTGTGTCACCACTGCCGTATGGTATTCCCATTAAACCGCGCAATCTGTGGATGAACCCGGTTATGCGTTCAAGGTTGAGCCTTTACTTTCATAAATTTTGGTTTAGTGTTTTGGTATTGATTCAAGTGTTGTCGTAGAAATGTCTGAGGCTCAAATATTTAAATATTATGTGTTTTCATTTATCAGACATGCGAGATTTCAATTCGGAACCGACCCCCTTACCATATCAAACTAAAAAAGGGGTAAAATTCTATCACTCTCCGTTGTAACCGGCGCATCGAGCATCCAATTCAAAACAGCGTGCATTGCAGCGGTGCTAACCACACAAGCACGCAAACATGTGGCAATCGATGGAGACGGACGGCAATTATGAACTTGCTGATGTCGTCGGTGAAGTGCCTCTAGTGAGGCGCCTGAACGAATCCACGTGTTTTCCAAATTCTGCGAAATTTCTCTCCTCCCGTGCACCAGTCCGTGTGGATGGGCTTGTGCAACAGTGCTGGATGCCAAAGAATGACGAAACTCTTGGTATAGGGAAAATCATTTCCTCGCAGGCAGGATATCGATTGAAACGTAATTTTTATGTTGCAGACTTTTGAGAATACTTACTACATGCTGTTTTGAAATATGGTTATCTTGCTTGTTCCAGCTTTAATAAATTACGTTTGTTCTAATAACTGTTGGATACCACTCAGAAACACTTAAAAAACAGTTCCCCTAAAACAAAATTTCCATTCAAACGAAAAGGCAACTCTACTTCAATCTACACCGGTTGAATTGCACACGTATACTGGACTGGCAGACTATACAAAGTAGAATGAACCCTCTCTCATTTGCCACCTCTTCAAACAGCAATGTTAGTATGGTGTTCAGAATCGAGCATGGCGCTTCTCTCATTCAGCACTGAGCTCAGAGCTGTAGCATGGCAGTAATACCATACTAGCAAAAAAGCGTCCGTTCCATCGCACATTGCGTTGGTAAACATAAACATCGAGCGAGAGAAGCATGCTGCCACTGACTGGCATTGCAAATTCTTGTATTGGAACCACGATTGGACTAATACAGTTCAAGCTATGCGGTGTGTTGCTGTCGGGACTTCAGGGAAACAGAATGTACATTATGCTAAACGTTCTTAGCCATTATCTGTGGTTGTGCGATTGATATGCTGTAGGGATATGAATGATTTCATCATTCAAGAATAACACCAACATTAAAATGATTGAGTATTGAGGAAATGAGCTTGTGTGTTATGCGAAACATGTTGCGTTGTGCAAATCGGCACAGGCAGACCATGATAATGCGAATTCATATTCAAAAATTGATTTGGTGGATATTTATGCTATTCATGATGGCTATTTGGGTGATTTTCGCTTAAACCAGGCTGCCATTTACATAAAGTCTGGGATTTCAAAATGTCTTGCTTATTCGCTAGAATATGATAAAAAAAAGGATGAAAACCACTTTGGTTGGGTTAAATTGATGGACCCCTCGTTTGCCAAGAGGCTGACAAGGTGACCAAAATGACAATTTTTCATTAAATTGCGCCTAATTTATCGCATACTACAGGTCGGACTCGATTATCCGGAGTATCGATTTTTATTTCACTCCGGATAATCGAATTCTCCGGATAATCGAATCGCATATAAAAATAAAATCAAAATTCAAAAACGTATAAAAATATATTATTATTTTATTTTCATGAAGCAGTGGCGTAGCCAGAAATTCGAATAAGGGATCGTCCATAAATTACGTAAAAAAACTTTTTTTGCTGCTTCCCCTAGTCACACTTTTTATATAAGTTTTCTGAAGTTTTAATGGGTCATCACAATTTGCTGCATCCCCCCGCCCTCTCAAAATGTGACGTAATTTTTGGACATTCCCTTTGTATGCTGTATTTGTTGAGGATCTAGCAATCGTTGAATCATAGATCACAGCAACCATCGATATGAAACGTCCAACTTTTTCTGTTCATTCCTATCATAACCGTTATCCTTATCACACGTTCAAATAAAACCATTCATACGTTATCGTCGTGTATCTTTTCCTGGCTTTGAAGAAGTACGGACCTCGACAGGTTATGGGTGACAAGCAGAAAGAAGTATCCGTCCACGGAATTCCACAATTCTCGGGAAGCGGCTACGATACTTGGAAGTTCCGCGTACAAGTGTTCCTCGAAGCCTCGAAAGTTTGGGACGCTGTGGTGAAGGATGTTCCAGCGGACGCCGGAGAAGCAGACAAGTTTAGGGACATGGACTGCAAGGCAAAGTCCCTGCTGGTGAGCCTGATTTCGGACGAATATCTTGGATGTATCCGCGACAAGTCTACGACCAAGGAAATGTGGAAAGTTCTGGAAGATACATTTGCCAAGAAGTCGGCCGGGAAGCAAACGGTGATCAGGAAGCAGATAGCGCGTCTTCAGTTGAAGGAAGGGACATCGTTGCGCGCCCACCTTCTGAAGTTCGAAGATCTCATTCGGCAGCTCCGAGTAGCTGGTTCAAGACTTGAAGAAAGCGACGTTTGTGCTGCATTAAGCTTGACTCTTCCGGAATCGTATGACCCCTTGATGACGGCCCTGGAGAACTTGCCAGAAAACGAATTAACCTACGAGCTGATTGCTGAGCGACGAATCAAAACGATTGGATCGGATGCACAGTTACGATGAAACCCCTACTGCATTTGCTGGTGACCATCGGGACCATCGGAAGAAGCAAGGAAGCGACAAGTTCAACGGAAAATGCCATGCCTGTGGCAAACGCGGCCACATGAAGAAGGATTGCCGGAAGAAGACCAACGCCAACGTCGCCACCGGATCAAGATCAGTAGTTTTCATGGCGGACAGTGCAGCAAGCATGAAGAAAAGCGGTGAGAAACTTGAATTCCTGCTGGACTCAGGAGCCAGCGACCATATGGTAAACTCGAAGCGGCATTTTTCATCCATTGGAGAATTGAAACAACCAGTATACATCGACGTAGCGAAGAACGGAGAATCCCTAGTTGCCAAGGAAGCAGGTGTCATCAGTGGAATGAGCAACCGTGGCGTTCGGATGCAAGCCCAAGATGTCCTGTACGTTCCGACCCTCAGGGAGAATCTCATGTCGGTGAAGAAGCTCACCAAGGCTGGCGTACAAGTACTCTTCAACGAGAAGGTTGTGACGCTCAAGATGAATGATGAAGTGATCGGGACGGCATTTTTGCGAGGTAATCTCTACGTACTGGAACTATCGGTGGAACGGGGAAGCGCAAGCTTGGCTGAAGTGGACAGCGCCACGCTCTGGCATCGTCGTCTTGGTCATATCAGTGACACTGGAATGGCAACTCTGGTGCGCGAGAAGTTGGCCCGCGATGTTCGTTTCAAGCCGGAGAAGATCCAGTTCTGCGACGTGTGTGTCCTGGGGAAGCACAGCCGGGAGCCGTTCAACGGAACGAGGGACAGGGCAGCTCGTCCTTTGGAACGAATCCACTCGGACGTGTGTGGACCAATCGACCCGCCATCTTGGGAAGGACATCGCTACTTTGTAACATTCATCGATGATCATTCCCATTTTGCTGTGGTGTACCCGTTACGGAGAAAATCGGAAGTCTTTGAAACATTTCGGGAATTCGAAGCGATGGCTACAGCGGCGTGCGGAACGAAGATCTCCAAACTCACCGTGGACCAGGGACGAGAGTACTGCTCGAATAACCAGAAGAAATACTACAAAGCGATGGGAATCCAGGTCGAGCCGACGGTAGCCTATTCACCCCAACAAAATGGGGTTGCGGAACGATTCAACAGGACGCTAATCGAAAAGGTACGACCGATGCTGATTGGGTCCAAGGCTCCGAAGTCGTTGTGGAGTGAAGCTTTGCTGTCGGCCGTGTTCATTGTGAATCGAAGCCCAACTTCTGCAGTACCAAGGAACGTAACACCAGCTGAACTTTGGTATAGGAAGAAGCCAAGCCTGGAGAAACTACGTGTTTTTGGCTGTCAAGCGTTCGCATGGATACCGAATCAACACAGGAAGAAACTTGATGCGAAGAGTCGCCAATTGTTCATGGTCGGATACGCGCCCAATGGCTACAGGCTGTGGGACAAGGATGCTAGAAAAATCGTAATCGCTCGTGACGTCAAGTTTAACGAAAACTGTTTTCCATGGACCAAAGAGAACACCATTGAAGAAAGGCTAGTCGTACCCGTAATCTATGAGCATGAGGGGGAAGAGCACACCGAACCAGCCGTTGAAGATGCCATTCAAGTAGGACCTGATGACGATGATGCTCAAGATGACGATGATGTTCAAGTCCCTCCCGGAAACGATTATGCGGATGCATCGGATCCAGATGACTCTGCGCTCCCTTCGCACTCAGATCTGGACTTGTCTTCTGGCCCTAGTGGCGAGCAGTCCACGAGGCGCGGCGAACGGGAGCGCCGTTTTCCCGGTAAGTTCCTAAATTATCTTACTGGATTTAAAGCCGATGCTGTTAGCCCTCCTTCCTTATCAGATGTGCCCGATACGTACAACGAGATCAGCGCTCGTGATGACCGTGACCGGTGGTACCAGGCGGTGCATGACGAATTGAACTCCATGAGGACCAACAATGTATGGAAACTGGTAGCGTGTCCGGCCGGTGTGAAGCCACTGAAATCAAAATGGGTTTTCCGATTGAAGCAGAACGAGACCGGACAGCAAGTTCGATATAAGGCGAGACTAGTGGTCAAAGGCTTCCTACAACGTCCGGGGATTGATTTTGAAGATACATTTGCACCAGTAGCCAAGCTGTCCACCGTTCGCGTAATTCTGGCTGTTGCTGTTAATCAAGCTTTTCATCTACACACGATGGACGTCAAAACGGCTTTTCTCCATGGAGTGCTGAAAGAGGATCTCTATATGGAAGTACCGCAAGGCGTAAAAGCAAGTCCAGGCCACGTATGCAAGCTTCAGAGGTCGCTGTATGGCCTGAAACAAGCACCACGATGCTGGAATGACAAGTTCAACTCCACACTGCTGAAACTAGGATTTCGAAGATCAAATCATGACTACTGTCTCTATGTATCCACAACTGAAGGCGACGAAGTCTACTTGGTGCTTTACGTAGATGATCTGCTCATAGCAGGCAGGAATATTCGGACCATCGAGAAGCTGAAGCGCCGTCTGTCGGAGGAATTCGAAATGACCGACTGCGGTGAAGCAAAGTTTTTCCTGGGAATGCGATTGGAATACAACCGACGCGATGGAGAACTGAAGCTGTCTCAGGAGGCTGCTGCCGTGAAAATCCTGGAGAAGTTCGGAATGGCCGAATGTAATCCCAGCAAAAACCCAATGGAGAAAGGTCTTCAATTAAGCCGTGATGGAAACCGTACTTCTCAGCCATACAGGGAATCTTTAGGCAGCCTGATGTATCAAATGTTATGCGTTCGACCCGATTTGTGTTACCCAGTTGGCTACATGGGAAGGTTCCAACAGTCACCAACGGAGGACCACTGGCAGGCGTTGAAGCGGATTATGCGATATCTGAAAGGTACAACGACTATGGGATTAGTTTTCAAGAGACACGAAGATAGCAGACCACTCGTAGGATTTGTGGACGCTGACTGGGCTTCAGATTCAGAAGATCGAAAATCAGTAACCGGATTCCTGTTCAAAGTGTTCGGTTCAACGGTATCCTGGGCAAGTCGGAAACAATCAACAGTTTCAATGTCCTCGAGTGAAGCGGAATATGTTGCACTGAGTGCTGCTGTTTCAGAAGGAGTCTGGTTGGCCGGCGTACTGGAAGACCTCAAGTGCAAACCATCGACAGCCCCTGTGATCATCTTCGAAGATAACCGAGGCTGCATTGGATTGGCAAAGAATGCTGAGTCGAAACGGATCAAACACCTCGATATCAAGCATCACTTCATCAAGGACCACGTAGCTGCCGGTACCATCAAAATTGAACCAATCAGCTCCGCCGAGCAGCAAGCTGACCTTCTAACTAAGGCTTTGGATGTTTCCAGATTTCAGTATCTTAGAAATAGGATCGGAGTCACCGATTGAGAGGGGGTGTTGAGGATCTAGCAATCGTTGAATCATAGATCACAGCAACCATCGATATGAAACGTCCAACTTTTTCTGTTCATTCCTATCATAACCGTTATCCTTATCACACGTTCAAATAAAACCATTCATACGTTATCGTCGTGTATCTTTTCCTGGCTTTGAAGAAGTACGGACCTCGACAGTATTCAATAAGATCCTGATAGTGTTTTAGGTTGATAAGATCGGGGCACTTGTCTGTCAATTTCGAACTAAAAAGACTATTCACACCGTCTTCAGCCAGAGGCTGCACAGACTGAACACATTACTTACACTAGACAACGGACAACACACAGAACACCCAGTGGCCCAGTGATGAATTTTTCGTTTGACGAAAAGTTTCAACCGACTGGAGCGGGAATCGAACCCACACTCCGAAGCTTACGATACGCCTAGACGAATGCCGCCGCTAACCGCACGGCCACGAAGCCCACAAATAAAAAGGTTCTGGGTTCGGGAAACAAAACATAAACAGTAAGGGGCCATCCATAAAGTACGTCACAGAAAAGTACGTATGAACATTTTCAAGTTTAGCGTGACGTACTAAATGGATGTTCCCTAAAGAAGGCATATGGTTGAGGGAAAGGGGTGTGATTTGTGTAAATTGGAGAAAATGTTGAGGGACGAGAAAAAACTTTTGAAGTGATAGGGACTGTAGTATTGTCGTCGCGGTTGAAACCCGAAATTTCCCCACACGTGACATTCGAGTTTTCTCCAATTCCATACGTGAGTCCCAACGTCGGACGTAGTGCACTGGATAGCGGATCTGGCCCTCTGTCCAGCGTGCTTCGCCCGACATACGTCCGACGCACGGTTTGGGAGAAAAATCGATTTTCGCGTGTCAAAAATTCCGATTTTCAACTGTACGAACAATATGATGGATTCACCCTTAATTTGAGTGTTCTAATCTAGAAACATCCACTTCCGTTTGTCTATAATACACACGATACTGGGAGCAGTGATGCCAACCCAACAAACATTTTGGTCAAACTCCTGAAGAAATATAAAAATGTCCTCTGATTCTCAAGTCTACCCCCATATTTTAATTGGCATCCAAAAAGAAGTAGCTGCTTTTGCTGGTCATTTGCTTCCTTGGCATCAATGATGTAGAAGTTGATTGATTTGTCTTTATTAAAGAGACTTTCATGTAGAAGTTGAGCGAAAATTATTAAAATTCGTGAAAGCCTAATGTATCCTAAAAACTAGCTTTTCGGGAGCAATCATGCTTTGGGCCTCTTAATTTCAAAGGATTTGGCTGAAGTTTTGACCAGTCACTTCTTTTTGGATGCCAATCAAAATATGGGGATGGACTTGAGAGAACATTTTTAAAAAAAGTGGACAAGCCTAATTAAAAACTTCCTGGAGAAATCTTCAAAAGAATTCTGAGAAATATCCGGAAGAATTCATGCAAGAAATCCTGTAGAAAATAAAGAAGAAAAATATCTTTAGAAATTCCTGAAAGAATCCTAGGAGAAATTTCTGCATGAATACCTAAAGGAATTCTCAACTTCTGGTGGAATATCAACAGAAAATTCCGGAGGAAACTTTAAGAAATTCCTGTAGAAAGTCCCATAAGAATCTCATAAATAATTCCTAGAAAAAAAACG
Source organism: Aedes albopictus (assembly GCF_035046485.1). Lineage (NCBI taxonomy): Eukaryota > Metazoa > Arthropoda > Insecta > Diptera > Culicidae > Aedes > Aedes albopictus. The sequence goes on from NC_085138.1 coordinate 328,370,898, forward strand.
TAGATCCACCTGTGGGCATTTAAAGTACAACTACAAAAATCCGTGTAAGAATTTCAGCATAAAATCCTGATGGAATCCCAACAAGAATTGCCCGGAAAAATTTTCGTAAAATCTCCTCGGGAAATATCTGGCGGAATTCCAGCAGGGACTGCCTGAGGAATCTTAGCAGAAATTCCCAAAGAAATCTCAGGAGGAATTTTTGGAGGAATAAATCTCTGAATGGTTTCCACTTGACGGAAAATTTGGAGAAATCCCAGAAACACTATCTGAAGGAATGCCAGTAATCATTTTTTGAAAATTTCCTGGATGATTCACGGCATGTTTTGAAAACAGATGCAAAATTTAGCGTTTTCTCGCTGAGAAGAGATTTAAAAAAAATTGGCCCTTTTCAAATATAACGCGTGATTTTTTTGTTACGTAATTTGTATTTGACGCCAAAAAATATCAACAGAATTTGAGGTACACTGCAAAATACTGGACATGAAAAATGTTAATGCTGAGTGTAAAACATTTTAATTTTCTCGTTAACAGAGGCTAACATAATCGGATCAAAAAGCCGACAAAATCGGAGGAAAACGGAATCGGGGGCTTCCAAAATTGTGTCAGCACAATGTTGTAATACTTAATTATATCAAATTTTATCATAGAAATAGAAAAAAATATCGCCATAAAAATACTCCGGATAATCGAGTCTAAAATTCCGGATAATCGAATTCCGGATAATCGAGTCCCCGGATAATCGAGTCTCCGGATAATCGAGTCCGACCTGTATATAAAAAATTATGTTGTAACATATACAACATTTCACATTTCTATGAAGGGAAAGTATAGACCTTTCATTTAAAGTTGAAAAAAAAAATTGGCAGTCATCTTGGATTTGGCTGCCATTTTGAATTAAATCGCGATTTTCACTGTGTTCCCAACCACCGATTTCAAATCCGAACTCACCATTGGAAAGCTGGGAGTCTAAGTTTTTCAAAACAATGAAATATTTAGGTGTTCAACGACCGCAACAATGAATATCGATGAAAACAAGGTTGCAACCATTCATTTGCAAAGATTTGCATTCATTTGTTATTATCTCAGTTCAGAAGCATGCAATCGAAAAACAATGTATGGATAAATTTAACCTTGTAGTTTTATCTGAAAGTTTTCCGAATAACATTGGGGTCGCACACGCATTCCAAAGTCGTGAGCGAGCTGTGCAGGCAACTTTCCACAGCGTGAATGAAATTTTCATTCATCGCGTGGAGAGTTGCCTTCACAGCTCGCTCACAGCTTTGGTATACGTTTGCGACCCCAATGTTGTTCGGCAAACTTTCAGATAAAACTACAAGGTTAAATTCATCCATACATTGTTTTTCGATAGCATGCTTCTGAACTGAGATAATAGCAAATGAATGTATCTTTGCAAATGAATGATCGCAACCTTGGATGAAAACATGAGGCGACCTCCCGTTCTCCCATACATGTTTGCTGCAGATGCCATGCGCATGCATGCGATTCCACCGATCCCGTTGTCGCACGATCAGATGCACGCGTGAGAATGTATAGGAAAATGGCAGGTCGCCTCACGTTTTCATCAATATTTTATTGTTGTGGTCAATGCACACCTAAATATTTCAATGTTTTGAAAAGCTTAGACTCTCAGCTTTCTAAAGGTGAGTTCGGATTTGTAATTGGTGGTTGCGAACACAGTGAAAATCGCGATTTAATGATAAAACTCAAAATGGCGGCCAAATCCAAGATGGCTACCAATTTTTTTTTTTCAGACACATTCTACCGTGACGTTACAACGTTTCGACGCATTCATAGTCAGATTTTCCACTATAACTCATGAAAACGATTGGAAACCTCAACATATTTTTTTCATATTCGGAATCCTTGTAAAATTTCCGATATATTTGACCTTTTGAACAGTTAAGATTTCATTAGAAAAACATGTTTTTTTATGGTATTGTGAACGTTTCTCCCACCATTGAAATTTATTGGCTTGATCTTCAATTCAGTGAAATAAAACATATAAATTTTGGATTGGTTTTTGGATAATAGACTTTTACATTTCGTTTCCGTTACAACGCCAGTTCATCTATCTCTATCATATCAGAGACAACACTGACAAAAAAACATCGTCTCATATAGCTTAGGGTCTTGATTATTTAATGAGTTGGTATCTTTGGCAAAGTTGTTTGGTAAGTCAAGAACTTTCAGTTGATTTACCATGAGATGCGAAATTTCGCCATTGGGCGACGTTAATTACAAATTTACAATGAGCCATTTTACGTAGTGACAACAATGTTGATGATGATATTGATATTCACGGATCAGGGCGCAACCTCCTGTCAAATTTTCATTCATAAAATCGGTTCGTAAAATGGACTATAATACCAAAGGGTTTAATTGTTGAACGCTTGCAGTGCCACCTAGCGGCTAAAATCGAAAACTTAGGATTTCTGCATACTTTTGGCAACGTTTTGCCATACAAACTTCAAGCTAGTTGAATGCCCCCTTAGGCTTGACCGATTTTGCTCAAATTTCCAACATAGCTTCTGGGAGTCCCGAAACAACTGATTCAGAAGGTAAGACTTGGTATTTTTCGATTTTTTTTTTTGTTTTTCAAATTAGTGCAAGTCAGTCTAATGGATAGCCTTGCATCGGGTTTGCAGTAGGTTTCTAAAGTTTTTTTGACAACTTAATTTAGGGTACAGCCGTCAATGTAAGCGTATTATTTAACTGCTATTTTCTTCATTTTGAACGACAAATCGACATACTGAACACTAGATTGGAGGTCATCCAATTTCCCATCTATTTGGGTTGAAAATCTCATTTTTAGAGATAATATGTACATTTTACAAAGTTTAAGGTTTTTACCTAAAAGCTTAGTTTCTTGTTGCCAAGTAGAGCGCTCAAGTAAAATTCCACCTTTTTCCGCAAGTAATTTTGACAACTGATCCAGTATGGGGAGAAACGTTACTTTTTCTTACGGAATATTGCAGACTACATCCCAAATTGGACCATCACACTTTTTTTGAAACGCATAAAAAGTGTGATAAAAGTACACATTTGTCTCGGATCGTTTCAACGTCTTCGGTGCACTTTTTCCTCCATTTACAAGGAATAAGTGCACCGAAGACCTCAACTCGATCCGACGTAGCCCTGCGCTGCAATCACACTTTGAAGTTGTGTGCACACTATTGTGTCAGTCCAACTTGGGGTGCAGTCAGCAATACTTGTCCTATCTTTTTGTACAGTACGTACGAAGTGGAAACTAGCCAAAAGTTGCCACATGACTCGAACTCTTGCCCCACAATTCGAACTTTTGCCCCACTATGTGTGATATATGATGAAATCTATTTTGCAGAAAGTTAGAGTAAGGTGGGGCAAAAGTTCGACCCTAGTTGAAAATTCAACTTTTTTCAAGAAATCGAAGCAGATAAAAATAAATGAATGCCGTGTGGTGATTCTACCATCCATGAGCTAAAATTTTGCTGAACAAAGTAACGCCAAATGTCTTATCAGTTTTGAGTTACAACACTTTTTGTATGTGTGTGTCTTATTCGAACTCTTGCCCCACTACTGGGGCAAAAACTCGAATTTAGTGTTTGTGGTATTTCGCTAACCGTAGCACATTATTTTGACACTTTGGTAATATGAATATCTGAAACCACTTAATATTTGATGTTGGAACTGGAGTACACTTTAAAGTTCGATCTGGATTTTACCCAAATCAGGGTTAAATATAATAAACCAAAAATTAGAAGTTTTCCGCCAAATCCAGATAAAACAACATTTTTTGTCAACTTTGATCGAATTTTCTTACTAATTCCATCATTCTTAGAGATCATATGTACATTTTGCACAATTTTAGGTTTTTACCTAAAGTTGCCACATGACTCGAACTTTTGCCCCACAATTCGAACTTTTGCCCCACTATGTGTAAAATATGATTTCCAAATCTTTTTTGCAAAAAGTTATACATGCTAAAGCATCTTCAAAATATACCTAGTTACGCCCCAAAATAAAATATCGAATTCGATTTCATTACAATTTCATACCATGCGTTGGAAGGACCATGACATGTTACAATTCTTTGATCAAAAACCAACATTTTCTCATAACTTTTCGAAATATTGATCAATTTCCATAATTTTTGGAGTGGAAGACTCTTTTTCTAAAAGGCTTCGAACAACCTTGACACCCGAAAGAAATAATTTGAATTGAGCTCAAAAACTTCAAAAGAAACTCTTGCCCCACTCGAACTTTTGCCCCACTTTACTCTATACATGCTAAAGTAAAGTGACCAGATATATTTTGCTTAAACGCGGGACAACATGTTAATCATTAAAACTTACGTAAGTTTTTTCCAGTAAGGACTAAATTTGGGACTGGTTGTCCAATAGAACGTTTTTTTAATTTAATACTCAAATTGCGTAAACAGCAATGAATAATGCAGCTATATATAGCAGTGCTATCGGGAGAAAGCGGCGCAGCCGAAATTTTTTTTAGTTAGATAGGGTTTTAAACTAAAAAATTGTTCCACAAATTTAGGCTCAGAGGAAGGCGTAGCCCGAAATCCCCTCCCTCTGGCTACGTAACTAAAAGGAAGTAATCGAGGAAATAATGAAAAAAGACACTGTACAAAATCAACAATTGGAGTACCTGTTCTATATTTATTGACACTCAGAATAAAATAATTTGTTACAAATACTATTCAAAAATACCGTAGCAATACTGTTTTTCCAATAATTTCAGTACACCTTTTGCACAGCCTTTTGATGTATTCTAAGGAGTAAATGTTGCAACATTACGCGGGAAACAACACCATTGCATTAATTTCAAAATATCCCAAAAATGTCAGAAGTTCCAGATTTTTCTAAATTCGCAGAACAATGCTTAGAACTTTAAAATGACGAAAACTTTATAAAATTCATTAAACAAATTGAAATGGGAATGATTTTTTAAATGGAAAATCAAAAAAGCAAAATATATTATCTTAAGCAGAACTCTATAATAAACTTCTTTTTGCCTTTCTCGTACACCAAGGTGTACCGAAAGGCTATATGTTCACTCCAAAAACGAAAATTTGATAGAGCCTCCGGAGAGGTCAAGTGTTATATACCAATCGACTCAGCTCGACGAGTTGAGATGATGTCTGTGTGTGTGTATGTGTGTGTGTGTGTATGTATGTGTGTGCGTATGTGTGTGTGTGTGTGTACAAAAAAGGTCACCTAACTTTTAGATAGTGAACATCAACCGATTTTAACGACCGACGGTTCATTCGACGCGGAATCTGGTCCCATTGTTTCCTATTGAAAATGGTTCGGATCCGTCCAGCCGTTCCGGAGTTATGGCCATTTAGGTGTTCCGGATCTGTACCCCAGGAAGGGGCTGGATATGAAAATGCAACAAACCCATGCATGCGACCCATCAAACCACGGCATTTCCGATTATCTGATGAACTGGAAGTAGGAAAATAGTCTCAGACTATGTCTGAACCGGTAGTGTTCCGGAACCGGTTCCGGGTGTCCTTCCGGAAGTGGCCAAATATAAAAGTGAACATAACCCATGCATTTGACATATCAAAGGGCGGCTTTTTCGATAACCAGTTGAATGGTAAGCAGGAAAATAGTTTCAGACCTTATTTGAACAGGTAGTGTTCCGGAACCGGTTTCGGGTGTCGTGCCGGAAGTGGCCATTTAAAAAATTGAACCAAACCCATGCATGCGACACATCAAAGAGCGGCTTTTCCGATAACCAGATGAATGGTTAGCAGGAAAATAGTTTCATACCGTATTTGAACCGGTTGTGTTCCGGAACCGGTTCCAGGTGTCGTGCCGGAAGTGGCCAATTAAATAAGTGAACCAAACCCATGCATGCGACGCATCAAAGAGCGGCATTTTCGTTAGCCAGATGAACGGTAAGCAGGAAAATACCTTATCTGAACCGGTTGTGTTCCGAAACCGGTTCCAGGTATCCCGTCGGAAGTGACCAATTAAAAAACTGAACCAAACTTATGCATGTGACACACCAAATAGCGGCTTTATCGATAACCAGATGAACTGTAAGCAGGAAAATACCGGTTGTGTTCCTGAACCGGTTCCGGGTGTCCTGCCGGAAGTGACCAAATATAAAAGTGAACATAATCCATGCATGTGACACATCAAAGAGCGGCTATTTCAATAACCAGTTGAATGGTAAGCTGGAAAGTAGTTTCAGACCATATTTGAACCGGTAGTGTTCCGGAACCGGTTCCGGGTGTCCCGCCGGAAGTGGCTAATTAAAAAAGTGAACCAAACCCATGCATGCGACGCATCAAAGAGCGGCATTTTCGATAACCAGATGAACGGTAAGCAGGAAAATACCTTATCTGAACCGGTTGTGTTCCGTAAACGGTTCCGGGTGTCCTACCGGAAGTGATCAAATATAAAAGTGAACATAGCCCATGCATGTGACACATCAAAGAGCGGCTGTTTCGATAACCAATTGAATGGTAAGCTGGAAAGTAGTTTCAGACCATATTTGAATCGGTAGTGTTCCGGAACCGGTTCCGAGTGTCCCGCCGGAAGTGGCCAATTAAAAAAGGGAACCAAACCCATGCATGCGACACATCAAAGAGCGGCATTTTCGATAACCAGATGAACGGTAAGCAGGAAAATACCTTATCTGAACCGGTTGTGTTCCGGAACCGGTTCCAGGTGTCCTGCCAGAAGTGGCCAAATATAAAAGTGAACATAACCTATGCATGTGACACACCAAATAGCGTCTTTATCGATAACCAGATGAACGGTAAGCAGGAAAATAGTTTCAGACCATATCTGAACCGCTTATATATTAAACTGACGAAGTTGTAGGGGTGAATCCAACTGAATACGTCTGACGATAACCGAAGAATAGTAAATCGTAACGCGTAACGCTTAACAAGCTGTTTCCGATATTTGTCACCGATAAATACTAATCAATCCACAAATAACATACCTGAACCGGTTGTGTTCCGGAACCGGTTCCAGGTGTCCCGCCAGAATTGGTTAGTAAAAAAAGTGAACCAAACCCATGCATATGAAACATCAAATCATCAAAAATGTTGGATAACCAGATAAACGGGCAGCAAGAAAATAGTCTCTGACCACACCTAAGATTACCAGCAGTGTTGCAGAATCAGAATTAGATTCATCGCTGAAATTACGAAGATGAACAAAATCAATGCAAGCGATAAATATGCGTAAAAGAGCCAAATCTTGATAAAAATTAAATCGATCTTGTCAAATCATACCATTTTAGATTCCTGAGACGTAATTATACAGCAGGATGAATCAACGTTGTATGGGGAAATTTTAATTTCATAGTATCAATCCCCTTTTGCGGTCGAAATTACTACACACAATTTTGATGCAACTGGTTGAGCCCTCGCGCTCTGTAACATGGTTAAAATGTGAATGGGTTTTATTATGACAAATTTTACTAGCTAGCACTTTTTTTGTCAAATTTTACATAAATCTTATAACCAACGATAATAAAATAAAGGCTAAAGCGTGCAGAAAAAAAAATGCCGAAATATATTGATAATGATCGGCATCCAGTACTAGTGAAGGTGGTTAAGCAGTCAACTGAGAGGTTTGATATTGTTCAGCTCTGCTTATACGTTTAACATAATACATTACTTTGGAATATGAGCCATCAATAAGTTTCCTAATTCGATTATGGCTTTGATATAATTGTTGCTTTTCTGAATAAGGCTGACACAAATTTCGATTTTCTCTTAAGTCAAGAGGGGTCCCCCTTGGAAATTTTACTGGGCATTCATCATTTTGAGGAAACACACAAATAAAAAGGGAAGATCGGGGCATTTTTGCCGAAATCGATGACTTTTATGCTAAACTATGCATAAGTGTAAAGAAACAAGTCAACGTTCTACTTTTCAAAAGTAACACTCATATGCCTCCAAAGTAACCTAAATATCATTGAAATTGAAATATGTTTTTCATATGGTGGAATTCTTACAATTTCAACGGAGCAGCAAATAAGGTATTACGAGTGTTTGAGTGTGTCCATCATAAAAACAATTGAATTGCTACCTTATCTGCATGTATACGTAGATTTAGCAATGTATGAAATATATTATTTGTGATTAGAATTTACTCAAAATAGAAATTTCAATGTTGTAGTCGATTTGGGGCGAAAAGAACACTGCTAATTACGAATGGATGTACGTGCATTGCATACTCTTATGCGTTTAAGAGTGTTTGAAAAAAATCAATTGGATTATTTTAGCCTAAAGTTTATTTAATTAACTTTGATGTTTTGCAAACTCGTCTAAGATGAAGTATTTTATCTGTGGTATCGATCTCCGTGGGCAAATTACTTAACTGATCGATGTAATCAAAGAATAAGCATAAAATATGCAGGGGTGTCCATTTCGCCCCGTACCTTCTCTATCAGCCCTAAAAAAAACACGATTTACAATTCACTATTTCTTCACAATAAAGACATTCTACCTGCTGTAAATGATTGAAATACGTAGGAAACAAACTAAAGTTGTAAGCCAACTAATAATATGTTAAATTTTTCTCTGTTATATAGGCCTAACGTACTCATTTGCTTAGGGTGTCCATTATGCCCCTAATCCCCCTTAACCAATAAATTTTTAAATCTTAAAGTGGAATTAGAGTCCTCCAGAAAATTTCTTACCAAATCCGATTTCTTACCAAATCCGCTTAGCTTAATTGTTTGGGTATTTTTTCATCAAATACATTAATTATTCATCAACTCTACTCCCCCATTGATAAGTCAACGAGCACTGTGACAAAAGAAGAAAATGAGATTTGTTCCATTTTAGAGTATTCTCAGAATTCAGGAACACTTCGGCTTATAGCTCTTGAGTACATATTCGACGAGAAAGGCACTATCACCACTAGGTGGATTAATCTGGGTTTTTTTTCAATCAGCTGGGAAAGATAGAAGTTTATTTTAAAAATGTTTAACATGAAAATACTTAATTGCTTAATTGTTTAAATCCGGAACGCTTGTAAATGCGGGACAGGCTGCTTGAATCCGGGACTGTCCCGCACAATCCGGTCATTTTATGCTAAAGCATCTTCAAATCATACCTAGTTACGCCCCAAAATAAATGACCGAGTTCGATGTCTTTACAATTTCAATCCATGCGTTGGAAGGACCATCGCATATTACAATTGTTTGATCAAAAACCAACATTTTGTCAAAACTTTTCGAAATATTAATCAATTTGTATAATTTTTGGAGTGAAAGCCTCTTTTCCAAAAAGGCTTCGAACAACCTTGACATCCGAAAGAAATAATTTGAATTGAGTTCAAAAACTTCAAGAGAAACTCTTGCCTCACTCGAACTTTTGCCCCACTCTACTCTACAAACTTCAACTCATTTGCACCGGCACAGTTTTCAACCGATTGAGCGAAATCTTTCTGGCGTTCGATTTGAATAGGTCGAATCTACATAGGAATCACAGCAAACTTACGACCAACAAATCGAACGTCAGTTTTCACAGATGGTTCTTCTCTCCTAAAAGTACCATTCCAGGAGTGCAACGAGGATCTTTCCGACATGTTTGTATTTTTAGGCCAGTCTAGTGCTGTAGTCTGTATTCCTTTCTATATTTTTTTGCATGAAACAACGAATATGTGCAGAAAAAGGAAAAACATATTCCCAAAAAATACCCGAAAAACTCTTTTGGCCCTATTATACCCTACTTCTATCGCAAGGCGTTACTTGTGGTGAATATGAACGAGCTCGCTTGTCGCAGGTGTTACCTAACGGCACTAGTGTTTTACTGTTTTTATTTTTGTTTTCATGAATGAACCCGAAGCCGAACCGAAGACGAGTAACGGCAGTAGCTGTCAAGAGCACGTTGTGTGGGGTGTTGTTGTTCTACCGCACCGCTTCTTTCGTGGATGGTGTGCAAATTGTCGCGCTTTCGTCTAGTTGAACTTTGGATGTGCTGTTTCTTTGAATTAGTAGCAAAATAATAGAATCAAATTGTGCCCAAGTTGTGCTCCACAAAATGAAAGATAATACGCCACCGCGACCGTCCTTCGACGAAGATGACGAACTGATTTACGTTGGCGACGCCGACGAGGTGCTGAACCAGTGGGCGGAAGAGCTGAACGGTAAGCTTGACCTTGAATGTGATTCATTGATTAGAAAATAAGGGTTTGCCTTTTTTCTTCCTAAATTCCAGAAGAAGATGATAACGAGGATGAGTTGTTGGAAGAGGATGAGGCCGCCGGATTTGCTGATGGCGAGGATGACATGGACGATGTATACATTCCGGAACGGGACGATGCTCTGGTTACCTTTACCAAACACACCGGGCCGGTGTTTTGCGGTATGTTGCATCCTAGCGAAGATTTGGCAGTGACCGGCGGAGAAGATGACAAAGCCTACGTGTGGAACACCAAAACGGGGGAAACCGTGTATGAAGTGACGGGACATACAGATTCAGTGATTGCCTGTGAGTTCAGCTACGATGGGCTGTACGTGGCCACCGGCGATATGGCCGGACAGATTCAGGTCTTTAAAACCACACAGGAGTACAAAAAGGTGTGGGATTTCACTATGGGCGACATGTGCTGGATGAAATGGCATTTCGGAGCGCATGTTCTGATGGCCGGATCTGACACCGGGGAGATCTATGTGTGGAGGATACCTTCCGGTGACTGTAAGGTGATGCAAGGATTCGGAGAGAAGTGTGAAGTGGCTAGGCTTTCCCACGACGGAAAGCGTATTGCGGCTGGGTACGGAAACGGTGCTTTCAAAATATGGGACATCAAAACAAACGCTCCGATATTGGACATTGCTCCGAGTGAAGCGACAAGTCACACCAGCAATATCACATGCATGTCGATCGATCGGGACAGTCAGTTGATTTTGACTGGGAGCGAGGAAGGCAAGGCAGTCGTGATGGGTCCGACCGGTCCCGTAGGAGTTTTGCTGCCAGATGGTGGTCCAGTGGAAGCAGTGGTGATTGATAATCCGGATTTCGAACTGAAGGTGGCAGCCACCGGGACTTTGAATGGAAAGGTTACCATTTGGGACGTCGCTCGGCAAACTGCTCGAGTTGAATGCGAAGATCCTCACAAGACTGGTGTAACAAAGTAAGAATGACGCCTGTGTCCCAAAATAATCTTGTTTTAAATGCGAGCAATTTCTATGCTTCTTTTATTTCAGGCTACTGTGGGGCAAGGACTGCTCCCTGATTGGAGGTACGCTGGGTGGAGTAATCAAAGTTTGGGATCTGCGAAGCGGTGCGCTGAAGTTTGATCTGCTGGGCCACAGGAACGATATTCAGGATATTTCGTACGATAAGCAGAAAAACATTCTCCTCTCAATGTCCGAGGATGCAACGGCCAAGATATTTCAGCTTCCTTGAGCGGTAAGGTCTGTGAGATACACAGAACATTATTTTGTATATTTTTCAGAACGTTGTGTTGATTATAGTAACTGTAAAGTAAACACAAACTAGGTTTAACATTTATCGAAAGAAAGCATGTCGCCAACTGTTGCAGATGTCTATTAGAGGAAAAAAAGTTTTTTTTGTGCACTACAATGTAAAGGAGATGTATGATTAGACAAATTTCTGGAGGAATCCATGGAGGAATTTATGGAAGAATCCTGGAGGAACCCCTAGAGGAACTTCTGGACAAATTCCTGCTGGAATCCCTGGAGAGATTGATGGTGGAATTTCCGAAAGTATACCTGGAAGATCTCCTGGAGAAATCGATAGACATTTTTGGAGGAAACCCTGGAGAAATTTCTAAGGGATATCTGAAGGATTTCCTTCGGGCACCCCTGGAGAAATTCCAGGACGAATGCCTGGAGCAATTCCTGAGAAATTCTAAGTTAGACCTCCGGAAAAAATCCCAATGCAATCCCTAGAGAAATCCCTGGATAAATTCTTGGAGCAGACCCCGGAAGAAATCGAGAAGAAAGTCCTGCATGTATTCCTGGAGGATTTTCTAGAGGAACTTTGGAAGGAATCCCTGGAGAAGTTTTTGGAGACATCTTTTGAAAAATTCCTGGAGAAATCCTTAGAATTCTGGAGAAATTTTTGTAATAAATCTCTGGAGGAATTCCTGGAGAATTCCCTGAAACAACTTCTCAGGTGGAATGCTTGGAGAAACTCCTAGAGAAATTCTTGGGGAAATTCCGTGGAACTGTCCATGGAAGAATTCTTGGAGGAATCCCTAAATGAATTCCTAGAGGAATTCTGGGAGGAATCCCTGGAGAAATTTCTAAAGAAATTCCTAGAAAAATCCTAGAGGAATTCTCAGATGAATTTCTGGAGGAATTCCAGGTGGAATTCTAGGAGGAATCTCTGGAAGAATCTTTAGAAGAATCCCTAAAGGAATTCCTGGTAAATTCCTTGAGGAACTCCTGGTAGAATTTTTGGAGGAACCTCTGGAGAAATTCTTGGAAGAATTTCAAGAGAAATCCCTGGAAAATTCCTGAAGAAATTCTTGAAATTATTTCTGAAAGATTCTCTGGATGTGGATTCACAAATTGCTCAAGGGATTCTACCTGGAATTCCTCCAGGAATTTTCCCACAAGTTCCTCCGGAAATTCCTCCAGGAATTCCTCCGGAAAATCTTACAGAAATTCCTTAGGAAATTTCCTCCACGAATTCCTCCGGAAATTCATTCAGGAATTTCACGGAGCTTCCCCCAGGAATTCCTCCGGAAATTCCTTCAGGAATTCCTCCGGAAATTCCTTCAGGAATTGCTCCAGAAATTCCTCCTAGAGGAATTTATAGGAGGAATAACTGGAGAAATTTCTGGAGGAATGCCTGGAGGCAGTGCTGAAAAATTCATTTCGTCATATCTAAATTCAATCACCTATAGCTCATTTTAGAAGCTGAACCTGATAATATGGTATATGAAAAACTTGTGCGGCTAGACCAGTTCTGCAAGAAAGTCACGAAAAAACGATATTTTTCGAATATTTCAGGTAAATGTCACGGACTACCTTCGAAAAATGCAAATGATATTCACGGTGAATATCATTCGGTATTTTTCAAAGGTAGGCCGTGACATTTATCTTAAATATTAAAAAATAGCTGTTTACCTGGAGGTATTCCTAAACGAATTCCTGGAAGAATTTCTAGAGCGATCCCTATGATTCCCCAGAGGAATTCCTGAAGAAATGTTTGGAGGAACATCTGAAGGAATCCCTGCATAAATTTCACGAGAAATCTCTAGAGAAAATCCCTGGAGGATTTCCTTGAAAAATTACTGGAGCACTTTCAGAAGGAATCTCTGGAGGAATTCCTGGAGGAATCTCTAGAGCAATTTCTTGAAGTATCTTAAGAACTGGAACTGAACTGGACGAATTTCTGGAGGAATTCGTACAGGAATCTTTAGAGAAATTCCTAGAGGAATTCCTGGAAAAATCCCTGTAGGATTTTTTAGAGGAATTCCTGCAAGAATTCCCAGAGGAATCCAGGAAGAATTCCTGGAGGAATTTCTGGAAGAATTCCAGGATGATCTCCTGAAGAAATCCAAGAAGCAATACCTGAGGGAATTCCAGGACGAGTTTCTAATGAAATCCTAGGAGGAAGTACTAAAGAAATCACTGATATTCCTGAGGAAATCTAAAATCTGCAATTCCTGAGGAAATCATAAAAAACTTGGAGAAACTCTGGGATTGGAGAAACTCGGCTGCAGCACTACACGCTAAAACCGCTCAGCACAAAAGCGCATAATTTCCAGACTACACCAAAAATGTGTAACCCTTACACATTCACAAAATCAGCTCCTGCACTCAGCGAAAAAAACTAGCGTAATTCATCGAAATACCTTATGAAAATTTGCTATAACTAATTCTTATGGATGACATAAGAGCACCTTATGAACATTGATCGTGCTTGCTATGACAAATTTCATAAGAAAAACTTATCAAAAGAACAAAAAAATCTTAAAATGATGCAGACTGGATTCGATCCATGAACGTCGGGATCACCGAGCCCGTGTTTTATCCACACGACTACCAACGCTTGAGAATACCATGCTGCTAAACATGAATAAAAGCCAAGCTGAGAGCCGATTTTACGTCATTGAAATTCATCCGATTCATTATGAATTATTTAAAGGCCGTTTCATGAGTTGGGCCTTATGGAAATCTTAAGGTTATTTGGCTGAGTGTGCGTCCACAAAATCGTGAATTTTCGCAAAAATGTTGTGCGGCAATCTAGCTGGGTTTACTGTTACACATTTTGGTGTGGTTTGGAAATTATGCACTTATAAGTAGGGCTTACACATTCTAGGTTCTGAGGGGGTTTAGCCTGTAGGCTTCGCGATTCCGAATCACAGAAACGACTGGTAAATGGTGAGAATGTCGCAACACTGTACGAGGACCAATGAGGCACGTTATAGACAGGCGCGAAACAGGCAGAACTCAGTCTTCTGGACAGAAAGGTATCGTGTGTCCCATCCACAAAAAGGGCGACAAGTTTGATCGCGCCACAGAGAACAGACATCCAGGCTAGAACAAATTTCATTCGGAAAGTTGTGTAAGGATTTGAATCTTTACTTGAGTAAGGTTGCAAACCAATACACGATGACAACACTAACGCCACCAAACACCATATTGCCACAGTCAGTGGTGAATTGAAACATTTCAAGTGGTGAATAAAATTAGTATGGGAAACTAACCGATTGCAGCGCCACGCTATTGCCACTTGTGTTGCCGATTTCAAATGGCCGTTAAATTCCTTACACAGTTTCGGAACTGAACTTGGATGTCTGTTCTCTGTGATCGCGCGATCACACTATACACGGAGAAACTGAAAAACTCAAAATTAGGTACTTTTAAACTCAATTTTGAGTTCTTTTTCATCTCCCTTTTCATGCGCTCTTTCTGTTGTTGTCAGAGAGTGAAGAGAGAAACAGCCCAACTTTTGCAGTTCCGTGCGTCAAGCCAAAATTGAGTTTCTAGCACAGTACTCAAATTTGAGTGAATACAACCTAGTCAAAATTTCGGTTGGGTGGAAAAAACTTAAAACTAGGTATTTTTTTCACATGGAAGCAAGCGGGAACAACCCAACAAAAACATCGATTCCATCAACTCAAAATTGGCTTGACGCACGCAACCCCGAAGTTGGGTGGGAAGAACTCACTTTTGGGTAGTTTCGTCTCTCCGTGTACTGAGCGCTGCCTACAAGATACTCTCTCAAGTTTTAGGCCGCCATCTATCACCGAGTGCAAGAGAGTTCGTGGGGCAATATCATGCTAGATTCATGGGTGAACGCGCTACAACGGACCACATGTTCACCATCCGATAGGTGTTGCAGAAATGCCGCAAATTCAACGTGCCCACACATCATTTATTCATCGATTTCAAATCGGCGTATGATACAATGGCTACATATGGCAGATTATGCACAAGTACAGATTCCCGGATAAACTGATGCGATTGAACAAGGCGACGATGGATCGAGTGATGATGTGCGTAGTTCGAGTATCGAGTTCGAGTATCGAGTTCGAGTCCTTTCGAATCTCGTAGAGGGTTACGGTAAGGTGATGGTCTTTCGTGTTTGCTGTTCAACATTGCGTTACACGCAGAACTCGATGTACACAGCGCAACGAGTAACTTTCACGCAGCGACCGAAAAGACAAAAGAATTTTCACGCAGATTTGTGTAACACCGGATCAACACAAAAAATGTGCTGATCCGGTGTTACACAAATCTGCGTGAAAATTCTTTTGTCTTTTTGCTCGCTGCGTGAAAGTTACTCGTGCGCTGTGTTGTTTCATTTAAGGGTGTAGAGGATGTAATAAGGAGAGCGGGAATAAACACGAGTGAGACGATTTTCACGAAGTCCGTTCAGCTGCTTGGTTTCGCTGATGATATTGACATTATAGCTAGCAAATTACAGACAATGGCGGAAACATACATCCGACTAAAAAATGAAGCAAGGTGAATCGGCAGGGGCGTCTCGTGACCTGTAGAGCTGACTGTGCACTTGAAGAGTTTTCACAATGAACTGTAGTGCAAATAGAAAACACCAGGAACCTGTACTGCGCTCGATGAACGAATCAATTTCGTCGATAAAACTGCTTCATTGCTTCAATTGATGAAACAGAGGGTGTTCTACCGCCATCAGTATAAGCCTCTTCAGTAGGCCATCCCTTATTTTGCAAAATTTAAAAATGTTATAAGTTCGTTAGTGGAAAATGATCGTTTTAGCTAAAAAATGATCGTGTCAAAATTTGAAGTCCGAATCTCAAGGCTAAGTGGTCCCTCAAGGGGCCTAAAGTTGTCAAAAATTGTATGGAACTAGAAAAACATGACATTTTTTTTCGTCAAAACAAATACGCTATTCCACTAAAACTGGTGATTTAAGGACCCTAAAGGGCCAAAAATGTGCTTAGATTTGCGATATCTCTACTGGTTTCCAAGATATTGACAAAAAACGACCGAAAAATCAGCATTTTTAACCATATTTTTGAGATTCTGAAGGAAACTTATCATATTTTGTTCAAAAACTCAAAAACGAGTAGAGATATCGCAAATCTAAGCACATTTTCGGCCCTTTAGGGTCCTAAAATCACCGGTTTTAGTAGAATAGCGTATTTTTTTTTGTCGAAAAAAATTTCATGTTTTTTTGGTCCCATACAATTTTTGACAAATTTAGGCCTCTTGAGGGACCACTTAGCCTTGAGATTCGGACTTCAAATTTTGACACGATCATTTTCCACTAACGAACTTATAACATTTCCAATTTTTGCAAAATAAGGGACGGCCTACTCTTCAGTCTTTTGTAACCGAAAATAGGTCCTTCAGTAGGTCGTCTCCAGAGGCACGTTCTCCTCCATTTGGAAAATTTGTTTCATAACCAGATGAATAAACAGATAAGTTTCTGAGAAGATATCTTCCAATTTATTCTCAATAAGCACCTTATCTCTGAAACTTTTTTCAAAATAAAAAATATCAGCTTATTGATCAGCTGAACATTATTTAAATTGAGGAAGCGAGAGTAGACATTGCCCACCAATTGTTTTTTTTTCGGAAAAGCTTTTGAACTTCGAAGAATCAACTCAGCAGTGGATAACTGACACTGAGGAAGAAGTGGAACAACCATTGCACAATTATGGGTCACTCTAGTCAGTCAGTTCTCCATGCCATTCAAATGGAATTGATCCATGTGATTGAGCTATTACTGTAATCAGAATACGCGTGTCTGTCCAAGCATTAGAGGGCGGATTTAAAAGTACAAATCAGAAGTACACTCAATCGAAGAGGTTATTCTACTTAAAGTGTTCGAGAAGTCAGTATAAGCTTTTCCTCAATTGACCGCCTGGCAAACAAATTGCGGGAATTGCATTTTTCCTTGAATGTTGCAGGAAAATGAAACCGTACGCGACGTGCAACTAGAACTGAATGAAAATTTCACCCATAGGCATGTACGCATGCCGAAAGAGTGACTGGGCGGCTACGGCTACCGTTCCGCTCTTTCTCTGCTTGGCTCTCTTGCTAAAGCACACCGACCGTAGCTCTTCTTCTTCTTCTTTTTTCTGGCCAACTAGCACCGTTCGGCGCCAGTTGTGTTTTACGTCGGCTGGGTCTAGGAGCTAAGCCTTAAATTCCGACGCCCCAGGGAGACAGCCACCACACCTGAGGACCCTACATATCGAACCCATCAACACATGGGCCGGGACCTACGGCTTTACTTCCTATCCGAGGGAAGACGTGATCACGGATTTTATGTCTCAGAAAATCCCATCGGCGTCGACGGGAATTGAACCCCGACCGACTGGGGTGAGAGGCAACCACGCTTACCACTACACCACCGACGCCGACCGACCGTAGCTCAAATGCGACTTTGCCAAACTTAGCAGCTTGCGCTCGCGGGAAGCAAACAATCTTCCCTTTCCTCCACCACCGACGAGGCCCACGTCCATTGGAAGAAGTGAACAAAAATATTACTAAGGCTGTGACCATAGTGGGTAAGGTGAGATGCGATCGGATGCGATAAGTTATGAGATGAGAAGAGGGATGTTTGATAGGCCATAGTGCATGAGGTTTTCAATAAGGGTGCGCATGTTGTTTTCACATCCTTTTTCGCCTATTTCGTGCGCATCAACGACCCGCGTGATTTGATCGATGAAGTCGCTTGTATGTTGAAGCGCTTCTTTGGGTGTGGGTAGTGAAATGATCGTTTCATCTATAAGAGCGGAAAGATAAAATGCACCCGCTTTTTGTTTTGCGCGGGCCGTTTTTTTTTGCTATAACTTAGTCAGTTTTGATCCTGTTGCAATGGCAAAAACAGACCAGTTCAAAAAAAAATCTGGTGTAACTGTACAAGATTGAGATTATTGAATTAATTATTTGAGAAAAGAATGTATAACATGTATTTATATCCGCGTGAGCGATGTCTTTATGTACATACATATTTTTACTTTCTGAACTGGCCTATCTGAGTGATGATTTCAATTAAAATCAATATGAGACTGTTTTACTGATTTTCGGAATTAAAACATTACTTGATTGTGCTGACCTCGGCAAAAAGAAACAAAAATTCGGCAAGCATGTATTATTTAAGGGTATGGGTTTTTTTTATTACAAAATTTTCGGCGATATCTACGAGAAAAGATGTCTCCAATAAGTACACAATATTCATCATAAGGACTGTATCGTTAATTATGAGTACACCTTTGAGGCCCTGTATTAAAAAGACTAAGTATTATTTTGACAACTGCTGTGTGTTTATGTGTTGCTAGCGTTGTAAACAAAAGATAACCTTCATTAAAAGTTAAAGTTTTTCCTCAAGTGGAGCAACGCGAGTGTTTACGGATGAGAAGCGAAAATCGATTGTGACCAGGTACTGCTATGAAAAATGATTATCGCTAAGAAAATTAGCAAAAGTTGGAGGTGTTAGCGTTTTTTTCTGTCCAAAATGCTGTTAAACGATTCGGTATGCATAACACACTGATAGACTCACCGGACGCGACAGAAAACCAGGTGCGTCCAAGTCAAATTTGGACAGCAAAATTTGCAAAATCTTCAAAAGAAAAAAGGAGGTATTCATCATAGATTGCGCAAAAAAATGTGGAACGACTATTGGTATGGTTCAGCGCGCCAAGGAGCGTATTTCCCTGAAGACTTACCCAAAACAGAAATGTCAAAAAAAAAAAAACAGTCAAATTCTGGCGGATTATGTGAAAACTCGGGCTCGGAAACTGTACGACGATGTTTTGAGCAAAAATTACATGTGCATAATCATGGATGATGAAACGTATGTCATATTGGACAACAAGACACTTCCAGGGGCACAGTTTATCACTGTGAAGCGTGGCACTGATGTTCCGAATTCGGAGAAATCGATTTTTTGCAAAAAAAATTGGGAAAATGTATTAGTTTGGCAAGCAATTTGTCAAAGTGGTCACCTTTCTTAACCGTCCCAAGTATGAACGTCGAAATATACCGGAAGGAATGCCTCCAGAAACCAATTCTGCCACTCATCTGAAAGCACAAAGGTCCTACATCATTTTGATCGGTGGCATCCTGCTACTATGCGCGTGACATCTTTGACTGGTATGAAAAAAACAATGCCCAATTTGTGGAAAAGGCAATGAAACCATAAAATTGCCCGCAAATTAGGCACATTAAGATGTACTTGGTTTTGATGAAAGGGAAACTACGGCAAAAGGATAGAGGAGCAGAGGAACCGACGGAACGGTTGTCCAAAACCTTATGAAGAACACCAAGAAGAAGGTGCGAGAGCTGGCAAGATCCACGAAAAATTAAATATAAAATGATACCATGGGCTTTTCTGATGGTCAATAAACAATGTAATTGAATTTAATTTACATTACAAAACATTTTCAGATACACCAATTTTCAGGTGTACTCATAATTAAGGATACAGTCCTTATATTAGGTAAAAGAGTATCAATCGAAATTGATGTCACACTATTTTTGTTAAGGGATCTAGTTTTGCTTGACAAAGAAAAAAGCAGAACTTTTCAATCAGAATCCTTTTAGCAATTAAGTTGAATACCATAAAACCTTAAACTTTCTAACTTGCACATGAATAACATGCACTGAACAAACGACCATATCAAACATTGATTTTTTGATTCAAATCCCGAACAGAGAAAATAAAATACGAAAACATACACATATAATAACAAAATTGTGCTGTAAAAAAACTTAAACGATTTTATGGAATACTATTTTATATGCAATGAAATATGTTATTTTACATGGTGATCGATAGACAATATGATAAATGTTTATTACGTCTGGTCAATCAAAATGCATGTCATGTGAAAAAGCATTGAGTTACGTTTAAAAACAACAACATATTAACGCATATTATATTACCTACTAGCATTCCCAACACATTAAATCCGCATTGCTTTACATACACAACGAGCGCAATCATAAAATCCATACCCGACAAGCATTCTCTTGCGTTCTCTTGCGATCACATGCGTCGAAGCAGCTCCATCGCATCTCCGCACTCATCGCAACTCATCTACTATGTACGGTTCATGCGTTCTGCATATAGTTTCCACAGAGTGTGCTTCGACGCTTATCCGATCTCTTATCTCTTTGCATCGCACCTCAGCCACTATGTGCTCAACGTAATACATTGCCAATGCAGCACAGAACAGCCCCACACAAGTAAACACAGTTCTTGTATGCATATACAGCGCTCCCGTGTACTGCTGGAAGTGAACGAAAGTGAACTGAGGCGAGAGATGTTTTGGCGATGCTTTCACATGTGCGTATCGCTTCGGCGTAGGTATTGCTTCGGCGCGCAGCACTCTGGAAGCGGCTGGGTGGTGGCATAGTGAGATTAGGTTGGAAAATTGACTAGATTACTATTGGATACGTACTGGTATCTCACAGTGGTTTGTCCACTTGAAGTTGTGAACATCAAAAGGGTCGAATGGAGAGTTTATAAACTATAATGATTTATTTTATTTTTTGTCAACTGTGTAGTGCACGCAGTGGACCAATGGACGAGACGCCACTGTGAATCGGATTAGCCGTCAATGTGTCGACGACAAAGTACGAGGGCTCCAGGGAGGAATCACCACGCCCGCCAACCCGAATTTCTATCGACGGTGATGAAATCGAGGTGGTTGAAGAAATCGTGTATTTGGGCTCACTGATGATCGCCGACAACGACACCAACAGAGAAATTCAGAGACGCTGTGGTAGAAAATCGAGCTGACTTTGTACTCCGCAGAACTCTATTATCGAATAAAGTTCGCCGTTACACGAAATTAACTATCTACAAAACGCTGAGCCAAGTCCAACAACAAAATTACAGCAAATCGAAAAAATGTTTTGTATTCAGCAACAAATTGATATCACATTTTGATATCAGTTTATCTCTATTCAATTTGATTCCAAATTTTGTTTTCAGTTTACCGTCATTTTACATTAATGCAAATGTTTAGTGTTAGAATAGTTTTGGCTCTTTTAAGTAAACTATGTAAAGTATTTCTAGGGATATATCATTAGTGAAATTATACTATTGCATTTATGATTTGATTCGGTTGATAAACTCTACATTTGACGATTTTTCATTTTTCTTGCGCTGATAACAAAAACAGTTATCAATTTGGTATCATCGATAGCAGGAATCGTTTTCAATTTGCTGTCACAGGAACATTTTTCTGCTCTCATTTTTGATGTTTTAACCGTTAAAACGACAACAACCAGAGTTATAAAAATTTGCAATATCACAACATCAAAATTAGTTTTCAATTTGCTATCAGACTTTGCTCGGTAGACCGGTAGTCCTCTATAGGCATCAAGCATGGACTCTACGTGCAGAGGACCAACGCATCCTTGGAGTTTTTGAACGGAAGATGGGATTGGAGAAGGCAAATGAATCACGAGCTGCATCAGCTACTGAAAGAACCAACCATCGTCCACACCGCGAAAAATGGAGAGGCTACGGTGGGTGGGTCACGTCATCAGGATGTCGGAGAGCAACCCGACTAAAATGGTTCGCGAGAATCATCCGACCGGTATAAGAAGGCGTGGTGCGCAGCGAGCTAGGTGGGTCGATCAAGTGAAGGACGATCTGCGTATACTTCATACTTTGCTAATAAATCCCTTGTACCAACTAGGTACACGGTTCCTATTATGGAGGTAACATTAGTTCCTATAGTGGCGCATCCCATTGAATTCTTATGGGACCTACCACGGTAGGAACACTACCACCACTATAGATGCAAAGGAGCAAAACAAAATTAAGGAAAATAATTGTTTAAAATAGGTTTTCGGCAAATTCTGAACAAAAAACTGAATTAAGGTTATTAATTAGGTATGAGGCATCTATTGTCATTTGCAAGCTTTTTGGTCGAATTACCACCACTACTACCACCACTATTGGTACTACCTCCACTAAGGGAGCTTTTACCCTAGTTTGAAAATTTATTTTTTTTTTACGAAATTGTTAAACAGGTGAAGCTAAGCTTTGGACATCACATAGGGTAGATACTTGTGAGGACCAGAGTTATGTTGGATGTTCAATACTAATGGTAATCAACTTGTGGTCTCATTGTCCTCTCCGTCATGAACAGTCGCAACAAAAGGTAGCAATATAAAATGCTAATTTAATAACCATCAATGCATTCTTCAAGCTAATTTTATGTATGTACCTCATTGCGCTTTAACGTTTGCTCCAATGGAGGAATTTAGCATCGTTATCGCGGCCCCCGAAAAAAAAAGCTCAAAAAGTGCCAAAATATGCTTTTGTTACCGGATGGTTCCGCGCGCTCAAGCGCTTCCCACTTGTTGGTACACGCTGAAGTGTATGTTTTTCTTTGAACCCTCTGCCTGATTGAAGCGTCCATGTGCCCAGCAAAAAAAAATCGATTGCTCATCGTCCTCATCGTCATCCATCCGCACGGCATCAAACATATCAGGCAGAGCCGCGAATACGGGGAATCGATGTAAAATAACCAATTTTGTGCTCAGAATAATATTTTTCTGGCAGTGCTCTTAGGGATGTATGTTACCGGCCGACTCGAATAGTCTTTATCGAAAACTTCACTTTGCGTCTCCCTCTTGCAAATAGACGGTGACGATATCTGAATTTAATGATCCTAAGGTTAGAATCGACCTTTTTCCACCAAAGGCACATCTCACCCTCTACACATGGTAAGTTCGATCATTTCGAAGCAGAGAGCGTCAAACCTTTCTTTGCCTTTCTTGATGCGGCTTCACCGATTCTTTTTTTTTTTTGCGCTTACACAAATCAACATTTTTCGCAAAACAGGTTCACATGGTCAAAAATCTGAAAAGACTCGAGCACAACGGCGGCGGCTATTGGCCGGCGCGGGCCGGCCGGTCATCATTCTTTGCCTTATGCGGCATGTATGGAAAAACTGGAAACATTATTCCGTGTGTGAGCGAGTCAAGAATTTTGGCCTCCTTTCCTTTCATTTTTTTTCCTGCAGCTTGCTGACTGAGTGAGGACCGAAGACTTTGGCTGGCTTTGCTTTGCTGGTTGAAAATGTTGGGGACGAAGTGGGGACGGCGCGTGCTGGCTGCTAGCTCCTGGAACTTGAACGGGGCGTTAAATACAATTTTATTGGAACGTTTAGAACGGGCTGGTTTGCGGGTTGGCTGCCTGCCCACGAAGATGACGGTTGACCATTGGTCGGATGGAGGAAAAACCTGTTGTGGTTCTGTTGGTCGGTTCGACAGGTCATGTTATGGTACTTGAACTAGAATTTATGGATAGTGGCTACAAAGAGCTACAGATTAATGTTTGAGAGAATAATGTTTTCATTAAACCAGCCAAATATCAATTTTAAAGATAATCTTTGAAATTGTGTATTAAATTCTACTGATTCGCAAAATAAAACCGAAAAATCAAGTTTTATCAGGCATAACCCAGAAGAGTATGATTATTGCGGTTTAGGAATGCACGGATCGAAACAATATGCGAAAAATTATGGAATTGCTAATGATGTGCAATACAAAACTGCGCCAGTGTTCGCCGTGTGCAAGGAAGGAAATTTATTAACAGAGGGCATCAATTATTCTCAAATTTTTACTGTAAGTTCGTCAACTAGTTGTGGAAAAAATCGGACTTTTCTACACGAAGTCATAATTATTCTACACGGAGAGACGAAACTACCCAAAAGTGAGTTCTTTCCACCCAACTTCGGGGTTGCGTGCGTCAAGCCAATTTTGAGTTGATGGAATCGATGTTTTTGTTGGGTTGTTCCCGCTTGCTTCCATGTGAAAAAAATACCTAATTTTAAGTTTTTTCCACCCAACCGAAATTTTGACTAGGTTGTATTCACTCAAATTTGAGTACTGTGCTAGAAACTCAGTTTTGGCTTGACGCACGGAACTGCAAAAGTTGGGCTGTTTCTCTCTTCACTTTCTGACAACAACAGAAAGAGCGCATGAAAAGGGAGATGAAAAAGAACTCAAAATTGAGTTTAAAAGTACCTAATTTTGAGTTTTTCTGTTTCTCCGTGTAGGTATAATAATGCTATAGTTAACTCTGAGCTGTTATATCTCCGGATTCAACAAACCGAATGCAATGAAATTTTGATCATTTATGACTAATGAGCTATTAAAACTTTTGACTATACTTCAAATTCTTAACACGAAAGAAATTGTTAACGATTACATTATTTTTCTAATATAACACCAATTTATCCAAAACTTCATCATCGTTTCAAAATTCGAGATGATTACCATCCATATTTCATTTGAATTACCTGTAATTGGCTTGGATATATTTACGTTTCGAAGGAAAGCAACCAAATGGTCGGCATTAAATTGAAAAAAGTAATGGGATGCACATGAAAAATAGATAAATTTACTAAAAACTCATAGAATAAATGAAATTGTTATAACTTTTTTTTATTGTTAATAATTACAAATAAAGTCAAACGTTTTTTCAAAGTTAATTATATTAGTCATAAATGATCAAAATTTCATTGCATTCGGTTAATTGAATCCGGAGATATAACAGCTCATGGTTGGCTACCGGATAATTATACCCTTTTTCATGAATCTTTCTAACTTCGTAGCCCGATCTTTCCAAATTTGGACCACTGATACACAACTAGTTGATGAACTTATAGTAAACATTTGAAAATATGTGATGCCTTTTGAAAAGTTACAGCTAGTTGAATATTTTTTGAAAAGTGGACATTTTCCCTGTCCCAGTTATTTTAACTATCTCCTGTATGTGGAGGGAGAAATTTGAAGGTTTGACAAATGGCAATAACGATAATGTATCAAGGTACAGGGTTTACATAGTTGATGATGACAAAACAGGAGAGCCACCAATACCAGATAAGGGTAAGTAAGCCGTATTTGAACTGAAAAACTTTAAGGCGCTTGTTGAGAACAGAGCTTGTACGGGCACCGACCTTTTAGCAGGGCAAATAAAATGCTAAATTGTACCATTTGCAACATGCTGCAAAGCTATAATTATCAGCCAGGGTCAACAAAATAGATTTTTTGGAACAAAGATTTTTCGATTTCTTTTAGCGTCCAAAACAACTGTGCAAAATTTGGGAGCAATTGGTTGCATCCCCGTATTCCGTACTGCGAATTAAATTTGTATATAAATTCCATATATGAAATTTAGTATGGAAAAACATACTTTTTTTATTTTTCTCATGAATTGAAATGTTTGTCCTAAACGTGTGTAGTGTGTAGTAGAATTTCGTCCGGGTGCCAGTTCGCGCGCGTTTGCTTCGGTGGTTCGAGTTTTTTTTCCTTTTCTATTTTGTATTCCGAAGTAAGCATTTCGACGGCGGTGAGTGTGCGGTGAACGCGTCGTGGTCGTGGATCGAGTCGGTTCCGAATTTTGCCTCCCGTCGCGCTAGTTCCCAATACACTTTTAGTTGATAATAAATATTTTCTTTCATTTTTTTTTGCATTCACACAAAAGAGTGAAAAGTGTTAGTTCGGGCTCGCCGGTCGAAAAAAAAATCCGAGCGCCGACAAGTGAGTCGCGTTCAGTGTATTTCTGTGTGGAATAGACTAAAGGTTTCTGCTACCTAGTGGAATGGAGACGCGCGATAGAATTTTCTTTTTGGCTAGTTTTTACGTCGAAAAGTGGCCGGTTGTTAACGGCGGTTTGTGTATATTGATCCATTGTCAAATCATATCACCAACCATAGGTGACTCCCGGACTGACAATGTACCTTACCCTACTAACAAAAAAATCCTTCCTGAGACAAACGTGGAGATGCAGCGGTTCGCAGTCTTTATAACAACGTTTGTCTTACTAACATTCCCTCCCATCCTCGATGACCGCAAGGACGTGGCCGGCGCCGTTATTGACCCTATTAAAGTTGAGAGCTCTCGATCTGTGTACATTGAGAATAGTAAGCTAGTCCTAAGCCCTATTCATTGGTTCCTTGTGCGATTTCGATTGTTCTGGTCAATCACGGAGTAGCAACTACGAATTGTGCGGTCATCTATGCTCATGCTCATGCTCATGCTCATGAATTGAAATGTTTGTCTTAAACGATTTAAATAATGACGTAGAAGTATAGCCTACAGTATGACCCATAAAAAAATGCGACAGTTTTCAAAGTCATCGTTCCCCTACTTCGAACTGATTAACCTCGCATGTATCTATTGGATAGTATAGTAGAGCCACTAATCTTATAATGGCAAAGGAACATAGACTGATTCCATGCAAATACCTTCGGAAATATAACGTTGAACATATGGATGTCGAAATCGTCCACGCGCCAGAGGCCGTTTTTTAAGGATATAATTTTCTTTCAATTGCTTTCAATCACATTCAATCAAATTTTTTTTTTTTTCAAAATATCACTTTTATGGCTGGATAAGGTCTTCAGGAGTTTGTTGGTTCGTCGGACATGAACGAAAAAAATATCAACTTATAAATTAAGAGACATTTTCTGCAAATTGAATTATTTGACAAATGATAATTTTTAGAAAATATTATGTTTTAAGCATGAAATTGTTTTTAAGTACTTAGTATTTGTACCTATCATAAAGGTAGGTTTATATGCCTTCATCGACAAAAAAATGTTTTGAAAAATGTTCAAACAGTGTTAAGTTTTTTATTAACTTATCTTAAATACGGTTTTTAATATGTAGCACCTTTTTTTAATTTTTGTTTCCTAAACATTTGAAATTATTTTTAAAATATTTTCCAAACATGGGCGTATTAAAGAGTATATATTTCTTCGTTGTTTCCATGTGTTTAAAAGTTTTTATCTCAGTTCATTTTGCTCTGAAAATTAGAGGAAAACTTGATTTTATTTAGAAATTGTTAGCAATTATAAGGTATACCATATACGTAACCAATGAATATTTTGACAACAATTTTAGAAATCCTATATGACAATGATCTCCTTATTGTATCCTAATCCAAAAAAGTTTAATTCATTAGGATCATTTCATAAAAAATCTTCAAATATCGCAAAAAAATGGAATGTCGCAATTTTTATGGGTCATACTGTAGAAATTTTGAGCTAGGTACTCTAAATACCTTGTTCTTAATGTTGTGCAATACAAAACTGCGCCAGTGTTCGCCGTGTGCAAGGAACGAAATTTATCAACAGACGAAACAATCGTGGGAGCTACAGGAGATCGTCAAAAGTGTTCAACTAGCTGTAACTTTTCTCGAAAAGGGCATCAATTATTCTCAAATTTTTACTGGGACTTTTCTACACAAAGTTATAAATATTCTAGGTATAATAATGCTATTGTTAACTTTGAGCTGTTATATTTCCAGATTTAACAAACCGAATGCAATGAAATTTTGATCATTTATGACTAATGAGCTATTAAAACTTTTGACTATACTTCAAATACTTACCACGAAAGAAAATGATAACGATTACATTATTTGTCTAATATAACACCAATTTATCCGAAACTTCATCATCGTTTCAAAATTCGAGATGATTACCTTCCATTGTTCATTTGAATTACCTGTAATTGGCTTGGATACATTTACGTTTCGAAGGAAAGCAACCAAATGGTCGGCATTAAATTTAAAAAAAAGTAATGGGATGCACATGAAAAATAGATAAAAACTCATAGAATAAATTAAATTGTCATAACTTTTTTTCTTGTTAATAATTTCAAATTAAGTCAAACGTTTTTCAAAGTTAATTATATTAGGCAGCATCCGTTTATTACGTAACGCTCAAATCGGCATTTCTTGATACCCCTCCCCTATTTTTGATGCCCTTTTCGAAAAGTTACAGCTACATTTTTTTAAAAGTGAGCATTGTCCCTGTCCTAATTATTTTAAATCCCTTTTTTATGGAAATCGATATTGCTAATTATGAATTTCATGGCGCAAGTAAAATAATATTCGTATTCCAATTTTATTGATTTTGAATGAAATAATTCTATTCTCATAGCATGACATTGTATCTTGGAATTATCCCGTAAGTATGTAAAATGATCGATTTTTCTTGATAGATAATGTAAACGAAAATGACAAGGAGCGCGTTTGACTGTTCTTACATTAAAATTTGCATAAGTGGTCAATATTCTGTGGCAAAAAATGACCGTCAAATTTGCTTATTGTCACTTTTATTTAATCGTCAAATCGATTAACCCTCGAGCAGTCGCGTCTTTGACCACCCTCAGCGGAACCACGCTCACGCTGTGTACCACTAGCGTGCTTTTTTCAAGGTGCGTGTACTGTACACGACGCGACTGTGTGACACTAAATATTCACTGGAAAGGAACCACGCAGTGGCACGTCTTACCTGACCGGCTGTCGACGAACAATGGGACGAGAGTGGCGTCGCCTGCTTAGATGGTTTCGTGTGCTATCGCCGTCCGCTCGTGACAGGCGTGAATACAGAATGTTCAGCAAAGTATACACTTTGATATAAGGGCTGTTTCACACCCACACATCCACCCTTCTCTCTAAAAAAATGAGAGAGGGCCGCGCTTACAAATTTCCAAAATACCCGTAGCTCAAACCAGAAAACACGTTTAAAATAGTTTCTCTTGTAAATCGACGCTTTATACCATTTATTGCTATCTTACTATTGTGCGGGTATTCCCTAATCGAACACGAAGGTTCAGAACGTTCGTGCCTCAAACAGTCCCAAATAGGTATCGTCCGTTTTTGCCTGGTTTCGCAGACGAATATGCCTAAAGTGACAGAGTGGCACGTGCTTTTTTTGTTGCCTCACTCACATTTCATCTTCACTCTCTTCCTTTTTCCATCGATGGCAACAGGAGGTCGCATAAAAAACGAGGTAGTTTGTGCAAAAGTGGCAGCAAGGAGACTTAATTTTACGGGATCAGCAAATTGTCTTGCACATCCCAGATCTGTCAGACTTCCCAAGAGTGTCAAATTTCCAAATATGTCAAAGTCATGTGGACTAAGGTGTTTCCATTCGCGGTTGACGTGCATTGAGGGCTCGTGGGTTTCTGCTTTCATATTCGTACACGTTGCAATACACGAACACTACTTTAGTAATTATTGGAAAATTATTAAAAAAAATCAGCTGTTTTAGGCAAAATCAAGCGGGCATATTTTCAATCAGTACCTTAAATAGAGATAAGTGACATTTCAGCACACGAACACAAGTGCGAATTTTTCCTTACACAGAAGTACACGCCAATTCAAATGCTATTCAAATTGCATATGCAAATATTACGCAATCAAAATGGGTAAAACAGGTATATAATTAAAAAACTAACCTCCGGGGTAAGAGTGCAAACATTTTCCTCACAGTTTCACAACTACATCTACAAAAAAGGCACGCGTACATTTGAACGTGATTACCACTATACCTTTGCTCGGCAGTTATAAACAATGGCAGCGACGAACCTGTTAAAAGGACTGTTGTGCATGCAACGAAAAGTACAATTTCGGCACCCGTTTTCCGAGGCTTCGATTTTATGGTCGAAATTAATTCGCAGTAGAAATACCACGTGTTATCATATCCGTCATCACAGCACCACGCCATGTGATGACTTATGTTTCTATGACATCAAAGCTAAATCAACTTTTCAAATGGGTCTATTTTCCTATGTTCATGTTTCTTTATTCTACTCTTCACTATTCAACTACAGTAGGTGCTCGTTTGGTAAAAGCCCTTTGACTGTAATGCTTTTTCTTTTAATTGAAAGTCCGCTAAGTGAAACAATGCTGTAATTATCGCACTGCTCTCCGTCAAAATGAAATGTCATCAGAACACTTTTATTGTAATGTGATGTTTTTCGAATGGAATTTTTCTGCCTTTTACAGTGACTGACAGTTCTTTGACGTCTGTCAGGTGTAGCAGTTATCGTTTTTCATTTGATAAGCGAAACTTTAACATGCTGCAATGATCGAACATTTACTGTATCTACTCATGGCCAGTTTGCATATCTGTCATCACAGTCGGCCTTGTGCTGACAGCAGAGTTGTACATATTCAGGATGGCTAATGTCAAATGACACTCGCTCTAACCATCACTTCAAAAGACAAACGCAAATCCACTCATGCCAAAGCAACTCAAGCTAACCCTCGTTCAAGACAGATTCGAGTACATCCAACAACAGTGATCGTCCCTTCGGCTTGAATCATACGATAAAACACGATGGCGTGCTTTGTTTGTGTTTGATGCAATGCAATACTACATAATCAATCGACCTTCATCCTGGCCCTATCAGATGATAATCATCCAGCAGTGAGTGACATAGCCCTGCGTCTGAACGACTGGTGATGCGGTTCGAGCTGCTCAGGAGATTTACAAACGAAGAGCGGGCGCTCCCACCGTATTGGTTCGTCACGAATGTGTTTGTTAGCGACAAAGAGACGGTCGGCTTTTGCGTTGATGGAAGAAGAAGGCAAATGTAGAGTTTGCGGCTTCTTTGAGTCAAGATGGTAATGGTGTACAAGACTGGCTAGTCGCAACACCCCACTTCCTTTTAGATGTTTTGAAGCTACATCAGAAAAACGGATGGCCTTGTAAATTGCATACAATATATGAGTATTGTAATTTCATCTGACATCCAATATCCTATCTAGGTATTTTACCAAGCTTCAATGTTACTTCCTTTTTGTAGCTAACAGAGCAATCACCATCAAGATGGGTTGCATGTTAAGGTCTCCTTGACGCATCATGACTGGGCTAGTTGCTGTTAGTTCCAGTACATTCTCTCTGAAATAATGTTTAACTTTCTCCCTGCCACGATGTTAATATCATCTGCTAAGTATACAACTTAGATACCTTCAACGGTGAGCTTCAATACCGCATCATTTAAGCAGCAAACTTTATCGACCACAACTGGATACGCCAGCAGAGTAATAGCCTAATGACCAAATACAGTCCCGACACAACTTCTTTGTTGAAGACGCTATGGCAATAAGACAGAAATTACAAAGTGCCATTTATATTGTTAAAACTGTTTTTTTAACACCCAAGCATACACTGAATTCGATAGCTAACAAAATCAGGAAAATTACCTGCTGAAGACAAAGCAAGATACCCTCAATTCAATCATATTTTTTTTCTTCACGAGTACCTGTCGAATCTAAGTGTATGCAAAAATAAATTCTTTTTCAGCCAGGAAAATGCTCGCTTTACCCGGGAGCGGTCGCGTCGTGTATTGAGTACACGCACCATGAAAAATACACGCTTGTGGTACACAGCGTGAACGTGGACGCTGTTGCAGGTAGTCAAAGACGCGACTGTACGAGGGTTAATTCTCTACGGTGGTACATAATTTGAGAAAAAAGATTAACACTCTGGTTCTGTTGCGCCATGGCACTTTTTGACGGGAACACTCTTTCCTTAAGGTTCTCACATCTGCCACAATGTCGAAATAATCGTTAGTCTTTACCACTAGCACCACTAACCTTTTATTACTATCAATGTATGGAAATTATCAATCAATTATTATGCTTTTCGCTGTTAAATGCTCAATTGATCGCTCTTAATGACTAAAATTACTACAGATTACATTTCGTGTAGTTGTATAATATCATAGACTAATTTCAAGACCTCGATGTAACAAAGAAAACGATCAAATTTTGTGTGTCCAGTCCAGTAACAAATAATATTCATAACCGTGTATTTTTTCGTGTAAATTATATTTAGTGTGTTACACAGATCTGACAACTCTGACAGTAAATGACTAAACATAAATTACGTAAAGTGGGTATCGAGGATTGTTCACAATCTGCGAACTTGACTGCGGGAAAAAAAATCGTGACCATGACGTCGCTGATAATATGCTCACATTTCTAAGCGAAGGAAGTACAGCGAGGTTTTTTTTTTGGCAACTGACTATTTATTGAACTGCCCTAGACACACGTAAGTGACAAGAAATACGTAAAGGAAACAGTCACATACTAGCACAAACGCTCTGTATATAGAAGCGTCGATGTAACGGTGGTCAGGCGTTAAACTCGTTTTGACATCGACAGGGCTTTTTTTGATTGGGTTTTGCTCCAATCAGCGAACACCCAATCATCGAGACAGCCCATCTAGCCCATGTAATCTGGAATTCTGGAATATGAATTCAACACGAAAATATGCATATCTGATTGATTGATTTGTCTTTATTAAAGAGACTTTCAGCCCATGCATATCTAAAAGATCCCCCTTCCTTGAGTTTCCTCCCTTTATTTTCTTTTTTCTTTTTTTAATTTTTTTCCTCGGTTTTTGTTCTTTGCTATTTTTTTTATACGATCGGATGGTTCTCGACTACATTGACTGAAGGAGGAAATGCTTTTTTTGTTCTCTTCCCAAACTGCATTCTTCAAGAACAAATACTTGCAACGCAACAGTACTGTACTGTAACCACAACATGGTGTAAAACTGAAGCAGAAATATCAATAAGTTTCAAATTTCTCTTATCAAGGTCATAACAATATTATTGAGGTACCGTCTTACTCCGCTGGTTCGACACGTTTTAATACAACACTTTTTAATTCGTACCCCGTTCATTCGACACATGTCGAATTAAAAAGTGTTCAAATGTCACAGTGATGTACACTGTAAATGCAAAACAGTTTGATATTGCGCTTATACTCGCACCCGCAACAGCTCCTCTTGCAACCGCTAATTTCGGAAGTTCGAGTTGGTGTTATTCAACACCCAAACCGTCTAGTGCAACTGGATGAACTGAGGATGGAAACAATCGTAGAAAGAACGAGCCTTTCATTCGCTCCACCGCAATATCGGTTGGAATTATGTTTCATAACAAATCCGAATATCAAAACAAAAACAAAAATAGAGCTTCCAAATTTCAATGAGCATGGTGGTAAAGGGTGACCAGTTTGTCGAATTAAAAGCTTACCCCGGTTATACGACAACAGTCGGTGTCGTATTAGCGAGGTAATACGTTGAATTACTTTTTAGAATTGCGCCTACTTTTCCTGTGTGCAATGTGTTGATTTTCTGTACACGGAACAAGAAATCAACCCAGAGGTTTTTTTTCCTCTACTCATATCGGCCCTTTCGTGTGAGAGCTTCAAACTTAGCTCAAATACGTGAAAGCCCTGAGTGGGTAGTTTTCAACTGATCCTGGTAGAAAATAGCAACTCATCACATAGTTGTTTCTACCCAGCGTTGACTTTCAAAGTACCCTAGTGGATTTAAATAAACTCACTATTGGGTAGATATGGCAAACCCAAATTAGGTTTCTCGCAAGGACATTATCGGCGAGGTCGCTACCGCTTGTTTTGTTTTGACAAGATTTTTAGGGTAATCTGTTTATTTTCGTGTGTACTTCTCAATGCTCTACTTTTCGTCCGCTTTAACTGGCGCGACATTTTGGTCCGCCATCTACATCCGCAATTTGTTTGTCCGCTTTTCCATGTACGACGTCTCCGTCCGTTATTTTTATGCGTGAACCATCAGTCCACTTTTCTATGCGCGATTTGTTCATCCGCTTTTGCCCCATGGATGACTTTTTTTTTTATTTGCCCGCCACTTCAATGTGCGACTCTTCGGTCCGCTTTTTTTTATGCGCGATTTATTTATCCGCTCTTTCTATGCGCGACATTTTGTCCGCCACTGTAATGCGCGACTCTTCGGTCCGCTTTCCATGCGCGACTCTTCCGTCCGCTTTTTTATGCGCGACTCTTCGGCCCGCTTTTTTTTTTTTTTGCGCGATTTATTTATCCGCTTTCTATGCGCGACATTTTGTCCGCCACTTAAATGCGCGACTCTTCGGTCCGCTTTTCCATGCGCGACTCTTCCGTCTGCTTTTTTATGCGCGACTCTTTGGCCCGCTTTTTTTTATGCGCGATTTATTTATCCGCTCTTTCTATGCGCGACATTTTGTCCGCCACTGTAATGCGCGGTCATTTTGACCCGCTCCGGGATGAACGATGCCAGCGATGGTAAAAAACTGCAATCCACAATTGCTTCACTTTGTTGCGGCTTTCTGCTGCTGCTGGGTGCGACGCTGGGTGGTTCCTTTCCATTCCAGTTTTCGTTCTGTAATTAGGTTCTACGTTTATGTTGCGACAAAATTCGCAACACCTGGCAGGAAAGCCATTGTGTGACACTAAATATTCACTGGAAAGGAACCACGCAGTGGCACGTCTTATCTGACCGGCTGTCGACGAACAATGGGACGAGAGTGGCGTCGCCTGCTTAGATGGTTTCGTGTGCTATCGCCGTCCGCTCGTGACAGGCGTGAATACAGAATGTTCAGCAAAGTATACACTTTGATATAAGGGCTGTTTCACACCCACACAGCGACCTCTTGCGGTTGGATTTGGGCGGAGATTTCTTGGACACTAGATAAATTACGAAATGAGAACAAATTGACTTTTTATATCCGCAGCGAATTAGAAACCATATCCTTACTGTAACGATTTTCATAGTTTTCAATTATGATTTTTTCACAACCATGGCAATCATAAGTTGTAGATATCCCGAGTAACAATTTTGATTTTATCGAAGTTTTTTAGCGATTCAAAAACCCCAACCATAAAACCATTGATGCCGACTTGAAAGTACTTTCGAGCTCCTTTATGCCTCCAAAAGTCCACGATCTGGCTAGTTGGCCCAGTCTTATAATCTACAGGACTTCGTATGTAAACCAGCTTAAGTTTTCGGGTTATATCATAGTTTTATCAACCTTCTAAATAAAACCACATTCTGACTTGTTGTTTTGATTATTTTTCACTATCAATGTTCTATCGCCAGAATTAACTATGCTTGGTTGTTTATCCAGCCATGAATTGGAAAAAAATGCCGAACTGGAATTGAGATTTGATTTCCTATTTAAAATGCGTTATAGACTGTTTCAGAAATTATAAATACAATTTGTTTATTAAATTAAATGAACAGTTTCAATGATTTTTGCCAATTTCTTTCAGAGTATAGCATATTGTACTCCATATTTTTATATTTCCTTTCAATTGTCTTGATATTTGAAAAAACAATCGAGTTTTCTAACAAATAACTTAATTGTTTAAATTTGCATTTGCACAAAGGTGTTTTTTAATGATTTCACCATATTTATCACTAAATACTAAAAATTATCTAAATGTTTATCACATTCGCTTTCTCAACAAGTTGTCTAAGGAATGCCTTGATCAAAATTTGGGGAAAATCGATAAAGGCATTTCCACAACATTTTTTCGGAGATCAAGTTTCTTATTTTTTAAGGTTTTCTACGGAACTTAAGAACTGCCACACAGTTTCTTAGCTTCTTGAACGCATTTTATCTAAACAAACTTATTTCTACAGCTCCTTCGATCCTTCAGATGGCATAGCTTGTCATACCATAAAAATCAATGCAGTAAGCAGTAATTAAGACATTCGTTTGCTTAACGTTTGTTGCTACTGGCGTTGTTGAGAAATTTGAAACAAAAAAATTGTATTGCGAAGGCCCGTAATGGTGGTTCTTTATCAAATATTCCAGTAACAATTACTCTTACCAATCAAGAAATATCTTTTATTATCGATACAGCAATTTTTATTGTGTTTGGAAATTAAATATTTTATCTGTGAGATTTTTTTTTCTTTTCTACTTCTTCTTCTTCTTCTTCTTTATGGCTCGACGTCCCCACTGGAACTTGGCCTGCCTCGCTTCAACTTAGTGTTCTTTGAGCACTTCCACAGTTATTAATTGAAGGGCTTTCTTTGCCTGCCATTGCATGAATTTGTATATTGTGAGGTAAGTACAATGATACACTATGCCCAGGGAGTCGAGAAAATTTTCCCGACCGGAACGGGAATCGAACCCGCCGTCTCCGGATTGGCGATCCATAGCCTTAACCACTAGGCTAACTGGAGACCCTCTTTTCTACTATGCAACATATTTTGACCACTTTGTGCAACTTCAAATTTTAATCATCTAGTTTACAGAGCCCCATTTCTTAACTTTCGCTAGAAACATCAACAAAATTGGTATTATTTGCTTCGTTAGCATGTTTACTATAAGAGCTAGAAGAAACTTTTTTGGATATTGTGCTCAAATTGAAATGGCGGCTAATCGTTAGTGTATTTATAATTTCTGAAACAGTCTATAGGAGACATGCCACGGGAAATTTGTGGTGAATGTGACTGTGATATTGACAAAAAATAGGTGCGCCACACAAACTGTGCATTAATAGGAAGTTAAATGCATTTAATATATTCGGTGGAATTGGGCGTGAAAAAAGTTTTTTCAACATAACGGAGTTTCAAAAACATTATGTTATTTTTCTGATAATAATATGACGGAAACGTGTTGAATCGTTAAGTTTGATCTTAAGCGCTGTACGTGAAATCATAAAATTGAGTAATGATTTTTCTGTATTTACATAGCCTAGCCGGGGATATATTTTTCTGATAAAACTCTGTGTTCCTGATGATTTCTACAATAGGGCTAACCTAAGGTGGTCATAACTGAGCTTATGATAGAACTAACTATTTTTATCACAGCATTTCTTGGTCTATGATACTGCCACGAAATCTTTTGTTGGTTCTAAGCGTTGCTCACTTACAGTTTTGTTTATTTGTTTACAAAAGGAAATCTCTCGGACAACAACCGCAAATGCTAGTTTTATTGAAATGGCATATGATTAGAGATAACACCAATTCATGATCACTTGCAAGTCTTTAAATGACGATGTTTATAGCAGAAGTTAATGATAGTTTTATGGAATGCCAAAGGTGCAAAGTAAAAAACTACCTCATAAAACTTGTATAGAACAACTAGCTTTTTCACATGCTCAAGTAAAACCAGGATAAAACATGAATAAATCTTCAAGGCATGCTGATTGTTACTTGGGATCAAACATAAGCACAACAACTATAAAATAAGTAAGCGAGTAATAAAACAAAAAAAAATCGTCCATTCATTAGTTACAACTTATGAAAATCCTAAGTGTTTTTGACTCAGTGTAAAGCAGTACACTTCGACAATGATTGGGCCTAACTGACTTGACCGTTTTCTCTTCGTCGACTCTCTCTTTCGCTAATAACTTGATGAAAACAAACAAAGTCATTATTCTTTTCGTTTCTTTAGCAACATGTAGTCGTCTTTTCCGCATTTCAACCAAAAAATCTTTGGAAAACTCAATACACCACACATTCTGTGATAACACAAAGAGAGGATCAATGAAGAGAACTCGAAAATGTCAGTTCGGCCCTAGGTTCGGCCCAAACGAAAAATCAGTGTCGACTTGTATAGACAACCAACTCCGACACTGAACAGGGGTTCGCAAGTTACATTCTCACGTAACAGCTCTCAAGAAGGTCGAGCCTCCCGGGAGAACTTCATTAGTGTAGAAGCGCGAAGCAGAACCTGTAGATCCCGTTGAAGCGAATTGGGCCCGACGCTGGCTCGCCTGTAGTTTTCTGGTCTGTTCCTTCATCATTGCGTTAAAGTCCTTTGCAAGCTGCGTACAGTTTGGGATGCCAAACGTCCTGTGCACGTATTCATCGTCGATTTCCGGCTGATCCTTTTCCGGTTGTTTTCCTTGTTGCGAGCCATCGGCTTCTTCAAGGTGTTCTTCTTCCACAACTTCTACGACGTCGTATTCTTCTACAACTGATTCCGATTCTGGTGTTCCAATGACAACTCCGGCATAGGAGTTGTCGTTGTTTTGTTTTTTACTTGAAGGACAAGCATTGTTGGGAATTTGCCAACATATAATAGTACGAGGGGGTGTTTCCAAATAAATAATACCACAAACGACCGGAGGTATGGGATTTACGTTTAAAGTGGATATTATTATATTCCTGCAATTGGTTAGATGCATGTTTTCAATTAGCTTCATATCTTAATCGTAGAGCGTGTTTAATTAGTGTTTAGATAAATGTTTAATTAGTATTTTGTCCCTTGTAACTTACGTTTAGTCCCGCTGTGCAAATGTTCGTGGGTGATCAGGTTCACAAAGGTCGATTGTGTCTGTGTCTACAGTCTTGGTCGTTCTAGTTACAAGTGCTCCGTACTATATCTTATCCGTACTAAAACAATTTTGTCATGTAGTATTTCATTAGGATTTTACAATTAGTATTTTACCTTTGCATGTAGGTTTTTAGTTTTAAGATATAATCTAGGTTAGAACAAACTCCAGCTCATTGGGTTCTATGAATACTGTAGGAAAATTCACTTTTCACTTAATTTCATCGTTATTCAATCACATACAAATGTTACCTGGATGTATTCGCACTATAGTTATAGGGTTTTAAGAAAAATAGCGAAATAGTAGCCTAATTTTAGTTTTACTAGAGATTAAAATCCGTAACTTGTTGCACGTGAAATTGTTTTCTCCTATGCTTGACTTTGTTTATTGTCCTACCTACAATGCCTCACCTCATGACGTTTGACCAACGTCCCCAAGAGCAAAGGTAGTGTAACCACAGAGAACAGACATCCAGGCTAGAACAAATTTCGTTCAGAAACTTGTGTAAGGATTTGAATCCTTACTTGAGTAAGGTTGCAAACCAATATACGTCGAAAACACTAGCGCCGCCAAACGTCATATTGCCACAGTCAGTGGTGAATTGAAACATTTCAAGTGGTGAATAAAATTAGTATGAGAAACTCGCCGATTGCAGCGCCACCAGATTGCCACTTGTGTTGCCGATGAAATAATTCTTTACACACAATTCAGATTGCACTTGGATGTCTGTTCTCTGTGGTGTAACATACCTGCGTGAGCTAGTGTGTATGGGTGGAGATGTTAGATAGGACGGTGCGTATCTACGCTAGAGGCGTAGTAAACAAGCATTCTTCCGATGTCCTGGTGATCGACACAAAAAACATTTGTCCTTGAGGTTGTTGTAGAAAACCTTTCCCTTCCGGTTGTTAACATCGATCAATGGCGGTATATACTTTTCTATATCAACGTACACACCCCTCACACCAGTGTGTACGTGATCCAAACCCAGATTCGCAGGGAACTTTTCACGCACCAACCGATTTACTTGTCCATATTGACGGAATGCCAATGCTAGATCCTCATCAGAAATCTCCGGTGGGAGGTCAAATACCCGCATGTACTGGACATTTCGGCCTGCTGCCCTAATGCAAACTTCCACGATTTTGCCAGTAGCATATTTGAAATGTTGTGGATCCGCATTTCTCCTCAAAGCTTCAGCCATTGCCAATGCAGATTTGTTCATTTTATTCATTTAGGGTAAATCGCCAATTGTTGCACGGCTAAAAATTCGCCATTATTGCACACCCCATAAGCAAAGCATGGAGTGTGCAACAATAGGGCACTGCATGGAATTCTCTCCTTCCTTTTCACTCTTACAGAAATTTTGTAAACAACAAGGCCAACAAACGTCAAAATCCCATACAAAATCAAAACAATGCAGTGCCCTATAGGCGAGTTTTTAGCCGTGCAACAATTGGCAAATTACCCTACTTCGGTTTTCCGCTAACTTATAGACGGTTTCGATCTGCGACACATCACATTCCAGCTGGTTTACGAATCCAGCTATCTCAACCCTTGACGGGCGGGGGTAATCGTCCGCGAAACGAAATTCGACCGTGTTAATGAACATCTCACTCAAGGGCTGTTTGCAGATCAGAAGGAATTTCTCAGCCTATCTTGATGCATGTGAAATTCCTTGCCTGAATTGCTCACGAAATCGTTTTTTCTTCGATCACAGTACGCAGTTGCGAAAAAATGACAGTTCAAATGGCAGTCACCGTAGAAAGTTTCTGCCAGGAATCGGTCAAGAAGTTTCTTGAACAATTCCTGTTGAACTCGAAACTGGGCTTCATGGTGCAAACTTTTGCTGTTTCAAATACACAACAGAGAGCGAAATCACAAACGCGCACGGGCGGCGAACAAAGATACCGGGGAAACAATAGCACCGAAAATACCGATCCAATGGAATAATACGATCCAATAGAGTTCTGCTGAAGTCGCGTGCGTCGTACACGACAGACAGCGAGCAACTGATCTAACCGATTCTTGTAAGGCACCCTACACACTACTCAAACCGTTTGACCAACAATGCCTCCGCCCCCAGGTTGGTCGAACCAGCGAATGTTTCTGCAATCGTATGACGAACTGCCATATCGTGTTGCACCAACATGTCACTTTGGTTGCACCAACATCATCCCCCATTTGAAATCGCACTATGTTTGTGCAACAACACTACACACGGTACGATCGGTTCGTCAAACATTGGCTCCGCCCACCGTTGGTTTGAGTAAAATAAAACTGGTTTGATTTTTGCCAACCAAACTGTGTGGGTGCGAATGAGCTCCAAATATTTAGTGTGTTGTCTGGTGTGTCAAGTGCTGAACAAGGGCTAACTTCTCAACGCAAAGTAGCGCCAGAGAAATGAGCCCCCTGTCGTCAGCGTCTTCATGCTTCGGCCTTTTCTCATCTCGCAGTCGGCGTGGTAGGACGTGCAGTTACCGTAGCAGCTCATCGGCCGGGTGATTCCTTTTCTGATTGATATTCAGAAATGCACAATGGCGATCCTGCCAGGAGTTGCAGTATTTTATACTGCAACACAAGCATCGACCGATTAACCAGAAAAGAAAAGGAATCACCCTGTTCGAAAACGGAAAATTGTGATAACCCCAAAGTGAAACAGCAACGTCGAATCGGAAAAAAGAAGCAGGTTCGATTAACTGCGTCGTGAGTTTCAAGGAACCGTGCCCGAAACAGGTTCGGAAGGACCGAGTTGTAAGCGAGACGGAAAGTCTGCGCTCAAAGCGGGTTAAACAAAAACCGCGCACAAAGCGAGACAAATCGTCTGCGCATGAAGCGGGTTCGAAAAACCGCGCTCAATGCGAGTCAGAAAGGCTGCGCTGAATGCGGGTTGAAAAAACCGCGCACTAGTTGAGGCTAGAAAACTGCACTCACAGCGGGTTAAAAAAAAAAACCGCGCACAAAGCGAGACAAATCGTCTGCGCATGAAGCGGGTTCGAATAAAACCGCGCTCAATGCGAGTCAGAAAGGCTGCGCGAAATGCAAGTTTAATGAATCATGCACTAGTTGAGGCGAGAAAACTGCGCTCGAAGCGAGTTTGAAAGGCCACGCTGTAAGCGAATTTTGTGAAGGCGATCTGCGCTCAATGCGAGATCCAATTTTAAAGTTAAAACAATATCTCGCTCTGGGCCCATATAGCCGAGGCAATAAACGCACGGGTATTCAGCATGACCATGCTGAGGGTGACGGGTTCGAATCCCGGTCGGTCCAGGATCTTTTCGTAAAGGAAATTTCCTTGACTTCCTTGGGCATAGAGTATTTTCGTGCCTGCCACACGATATACGCATGCAAAATGGTCATTGGCAGAGGAAGCTCTCAGTTAATAACTGTGGAAGTGCTCATAGAACACTAAGCTGAGAAGCAGGCTTTGTCCCAATGAGGACGTTACGCCAAGAAGAGAGAGAGAGAATATCTCGCTCTAAGGAAAATAGATACAGTACTGATTCGCTAGTTGAGTCACGACTGCACCCCGATTTGCGAATCGTGTTCATTAGTTGGGGTAACTGACAACTGATGCGCTCTCGACAAACACAACTGACGTGAAACACGTCACGAAATACTCGCATAAATACACAAACATTTTGCATATAGGAGCTGCGATGCGACGGAGATCACACGTTAAACTCGTTTTGACATTGACAGTGCTTATTAGATGGGTTTTGCCCCAACCAGTGAACTTTGAACCATATCGAGACAGTCCATCTAACGAGCCACCAGCGAACAAATCGGCACTGTACATAATTCCAAAAAAAAATAGATTTGGTTAAACTATTTTATCAGCTCGCGATTCGACCGCTCGGGAGCGTTGCCGTCGTCACGTTTCCCGAATTAATATCGAATTCGCTCGTGGTTGCAGAATACTGAATTTGTATCTTGTTAAGTAGGCGAATAAAATGATGCCCCCCGAGCGTTAACGCAATTCCAACGATTATTGAAACAGAACTTTTTGTGATTGCTCCTGCACCCAGAAACAGCGAGACTTTTCTGGAAAAAAGCTACGACGTGTAGTGTATCCCACTTAAGA
Organism: Aedes albopictus; assembly: GCF_035046485.1. Classification (NCBI taxonomy): domain Eukaryota; kingdom Metazoa; phylum Arthropoda; class Insecta; order Diptera; family Culicidae; genus Aedes; species Aedes albopictus. Next base: position 328,413,314 of record NC_085138.1, read on the forward strand.
GGAGATCATTTGTTGTTCATTCATATTCACGATCTAAAACAAACTTATACCACAGACAAACATACGTATTAAGGACCGCACAATACATAAGTTTGCATTGTGATCACAATTTTGACCGAATACCCATGGATGAACTAACAAATTAATGAAAAAACCAGGCGCAATTAACGCTATGTACTCCAGGATTAACACTCGATGGAAAGCAAGTAGAGTGTAACGACTGTTTCTCTGTGTATGAATCTGCGCTGAAAAAAAAAGCCCAACAATCTTAAAAAAAATGATATTGTCTCTGCTCCTGAAATATTGAACTTTGAACTTGAGCAGAGTCGAAAGTTCCGGTTGTTGGTAGGAAGCATGGATTGCATAAACACGTTCTTTTAAATTAAATCTTAAATCTATCACAACACATATGGGTGCCATACCAAATACTGCTAAATCTGCAAGGCAGTCGTAGTATAGTTGGCAAAGCGTTCATATACTGAACAAGAATCGTAGGCCGCCGTACACTTCCTGTTGGCTAACATATCTCCACGTACCGATATTTAGTAGTTTTACCCTGAGAACAAAACAAACGTTCAAGGAAAACAAACAACTGAAAGTTCGGCTTAGCGCATTTTGTGAGTAAAAAAAAGTCATAATACACAAAGGCACAATAATTGGATTATTCGTTTGGCAAACTCTTCGCCATTAAAGTTTGTATGAAGATTTAAAATTTAATGCTAACAAGTTGCGCCTTGGAAAATATTAAAAAAAAAAAAGAGTAAGTACTGTATGTTTGTCTAACAATAATCAAGCGGCAAAGATGTTGCCGCTGAATATATAATCCAAAACACTAACTTAAAATTGATTCCAAGGGGAACAATTTTGTATTGCAAATATTAATTTGTTGAAAATGAGAAGTGAACAGTGAGATATTTTGACATAATTGATTTGGCAGTGATTGTCTAGTAGAAGTTGTTACACCAATTGGGATAAGATTTAACTACATAACCAACGATTAAGCTCCTGCATGTCTATTGCGAGATCCTCATGACCAAACCAAAGGTGTTTAGGGTCGGTCATCGATATGACCTATGGCGAGAATATCATCGAGATGCGTTTTAACATTTTGAACACCGAACCATCCGCCGATGTTTCCACGAACTTGTGTAACAGGACATCACATTCGCGAAAAATACGTTCATGAAAGCAGTGAGTTCAGTCGCTTCCAAATACGACCAGAGCAACGGGATCACGAATAGGAATACGAATCATGACGAACACATACTGTGCACCATTCCGTCTGCCGATATGGAAGAAATAGACACTGCATCCGGATTATGATCTTATCTATTACACTTGTCCCGATTCACTCACGTGTGTTCCAATCCCAGGAGTTACGGAGTAAGAGCTAGAAATAAGCAAACATTAGTGGTTTGCCTACACGTAATATGAAACATTGTCCCAGTGCATTCCAGGAATTCGTACGGCGTTTTCATTACACTAGAACCTGGTTGAATCTTGCACTGGAGTCGTGGATTTTTTTTCCCCAGTAACGATCAAGTGTCGCATTATAGTTTTTCCGATAGAATAAAAGCAGCCGCACAACTTGTGGATGTACCAGCATCAGATACATCGGAATCCACGAAATTTTCACCTCGGCATCGATAACAATAATTACTAATTATTTTGTTACTAGAAGAAAACTTGATAGCGAGTATTTTGTTTTGATTTTGACTTTCGGAGACTGATCGCAAAAAAAAAGAGAAAGAGTAAAACGTCAAAATGCAAATATATGCTAGGGGTGCTTATTTTTATCGCCCAAAATTACGATCAATTTTCAGCTTCGTCGACACTATTTGACATGCATATTTACACTGTAAAATATATTCACTCATTAAATTTGATAGAATGTAAATTATGAAAAGAGAAAAGATATTATTTAAGTTTAAGATACAGATTGTCGCTCTCGTCGCTCTCCGCAACATCCCGGGACCACGGCTGTCAAACGGTTTGTTTACACGGCGCTGCTGGCGATGGAAGGCTAACATGTGAAAGCGTCTGAAATAGAATATTTCCATCTCCATACTAAGTGACAAAATCTTTTGAATTTTCAATAGTAAAATTGATGCTGCAAGTAATCCGAACCGAGTATTAATTATGGATTTTTTTTTTCTATTTGATTGTTTAACAACTATTAATGAAAAAAATAATTTATTTAGTTTAATGAAACTTGATATCCGCTTGTGCGAAAAAGTATGTTAGGATGTAACCAAATGTTGGGATAGAAGCATTGAGAGGCAAATGAGACACTAGGGATCCCAATGCAAATCGCGCTGATTGTCGTCGATGATCAGCATAATCGGTGTAGTGATTTCAAAACATCCACATTCAGCTTCGACAAATATGTACCTGGCATGTTGCGGCGCCGGAACAATGGTTACACTAGCGACAATCTTTGTCTTGTACTATAATATCTTTTGAAAAGAGATCTGAAACTAATTCATTATTGATTTTGAGCATGACTGTCACGTTATTTTAAGACCCCATTAAAATTTGGAACACTTAAATATTAGCGCGTTTAGCTTTTATTAGAGTCCGGCGGCAGTCGTTCGCTCGCAGGGCATACCTTCGCAGTGACACTCGCAAGGCAAAACAAAAGCACTTGGGTTTCGCGAAGTGACGGATATTTTTGATTGTATTTATTTGTGATGAACGGCAAGAGTGGCTCAGTGAGCTGAGTGTGCTTGCTGTCAAATCCCATATAATGGGATGGAATTCTATTGGAATCTGGAGACGCTGTTTTAGTTAGTAACTCTTATATCTGAAGACGAAGGCTGATAATCACCATATTCTGATTTTTCTCAAGAGTCCAAGAGGCATAATAACTAAATCAAATCAAAATGTTTGATTTCACAGACATCTCGTAACGCTGTGCATGTACTTTTATTCTGAAACTTAGTAGTTTTGAGCAATAAAGGGCATTTAGTGTTCTCTACTGAATGTTTATGTCTCTTCCTTGGTGTAGTTTTTATGAGGAAACTTGTGTATTCCCTTTTCTGGGAAGTTCTAAACAAAGTAAATGTGTTAGACTATTTTGTTTTTTTCTCTTTGTGCTAAAAAAAATCTAGAGAGAAGAGGGTGGATGTGTGGGTGCGAATGAGCTCCAAATATTTAGTGTGTTGTCTGGTGTGTCAAGTGCTGAACAAGGGCTAACTTCTCAACGCAAAGTAGCGCCAGAGAAATGAGCCCCCTGTCGTCAGCGTCTTCATGCTTCGGCCTTTTCTCATCTCGCAGTCGGCGTGGTAGGACGTGCAGTTACCGTAGCAGCTCATCGGCCGGGTGATTCCTTTTCTGATTGATATTCAGAAATGCACACAAACCATCAACCGTCAAATCGGTTTGACGAACTGCCAAATCGGTTCGTCAAACAGCATCACACACGGTCAAACACAGCACCAACTCAACCACCAACCTGGGGGCGGAGTCAATGTAGGTCAAACCGTTTGAGTAGTGTGTAGGGTGCCTAAGATGTGAGAGGACGAACAGCAGCATCCACCGGGACGCACACTTGTCACAAGCCCGAAGGAAGCCCCGAATCCGCTTATCACAGTCGTACCAATCCAGACAGCGTCCAGCAGTCGTCTCAGTACTGTGTTTGAGACAGGCCACATTTTCCGCTCCTAATGTATCTTCTACTGCTGACTATGAACTTGCTGATCTTATCGCACAACTTCGAGTGTACTATCAAAATATCAGTGAACTTCGCACCATGATCGATAAGTTCTTCGTAGCAGCTGCGGAGGTGGAATAGGGGAATTGTGGGTAAAATAAACAGGGGAGGTAAAATGAACAGGTTGGTGTTTTATAGCAAATAACGTATTTTGCTATAATACGCATATTATAATGTTTGGGTTCTGTGTGATAATGTAAATCACTAGGGGTACTCAAACTCACTAAACAGATTAAATTGCTGCGTAAGCCATGATTTTTTGCTTATTTGAAATGTTTCATGATTTTGAGAATGAAATAAACCAGCGAAACATTTTTTGTCTCAAGAGCAAACTTATATGTCTCTGACAGATTTTGGGCCGCTGAATCTGAACCCGGGCTCAGATTTGCTCCAGCACGTCACAATTTCTAGCTATACATCAATAATTTAAAGGGCAAAATATGCTAGTTTGGACTTTTTTTTGACTGCAAGCCATTAGGCATGGAAATATTTTTTTAATCAATCAAAAGGTAACTTGGTCAATAAACATCTATTTGAACGACCCATGTAAAATATTTCGTTTTACCAAATCAAATTTTATAGATTTAAGCATTTTATGTAAGTAAGTAAACTTGCATGCAACTTTTGAAGGGTTACTTTTTTTTAAGCACTTAACATATTTTACAGCTATTTTGTCCACTAGGGCACTACGTGAGCGATTCCTATTGGCGGTTGCACTTACACTTTGTACAGCGCCTAAATGTATTCTATTATATTCTTATTCTACTATATCGAACTGGTTTGCCTTTGTGCTGCTTTCACTTTTCTACCCTGTCCTTGGTAGAATGATGAGCACGATGATGAAATGATGTGTGGCTGTTGTTCCTTTTCCAGTCCGATTGAGAGTCGTCCATCATGGGTTGCCGTTCAAATTATCCGGGCCCGCTTGAGCTATGAGAGCTCAGAAAAAAGTCAAGTGCCAGCCGCTCTCGGGGGGAAGAGCAACTGACGAAGTGCCGGGGCTGGGATCGAACCCATGACCATCCGCTTATGAAGCGAACGTGTTGCCACTGCGCCACGGGCCCCGGCAAGGAGGGTGACTTGTATGGAAAATATCGTACCTAACATAAATCGCTTAAAACGATCAAATTCGATTTGGATAAACAAGATATTTTGCATGAGTCGTTGATTTGTATCATATTCTGATTTATCGACCGTTGATTTGGATATTTATTGACCAATTTAGTTTTTGATTGCTTAAAAAACGCTTCATAGTTTGCTATTAAAAAACCCCAACATCGCATATTTTATCCTATGAATTGAGGTACAGTACAAAATTGTGACGTGCTGGATCAAATCTGAGCCCGGATTTGGATTCAGCGGCCCAAAATCTGTCAGAGACACATAAGTTTGCTCTTGAGACAGACTAAAACTTAATTTTTGTTACGCTGTTTAATCAAAGATTGCCTTGCTTTATCGCGACATTTAATCAGTTTAGTCGGTTGAAATCGGTAACACTACCGGTAGTAACTTATGTGGTTTTTATATTTGGCCACTTCCGGCGGGATACCCGGGATCGGTTCTGGGACACTACTCTCTTTCCCAAATATGATATGAAATTTGTTTTCTATTGTTAACCAAATCATAAAAGCCATTTTATGTGCCGCATGTATGGGTTTGGTTCTCTTATACATATTGTTTAGCAGTGTATTTTGCCACAGAAAGTAAGTATTATTCCTATTATTCTTTCAGGAATAACAGTCCAACTCAAATAGAGCTTGCTTGGATATTTTGTACTTCAGTTGAATATATTAAATATATTAAAACATTAAATCGGTTCTTTAGCGGAATATAGAACCTGGCTAACAGAGCTAATTGGTTCTATATCCTCTAATAGAGCTGCTCAAAAGCCACTTTTGGCGCATTATTCGGCTGATATACGGCCATCTTCAAAATTCCGTACCAAGTCTCTGGAGCGAGAGTTGTCAAAAGTGAGACAAAGATAAAAGAAAAAAATGTTTATCTTCTGTTCTTTTCTCATTTCTTTTGCTTCCACTGAAGTTGTTTTTTTATGCTTGACCCAGATTCCAGCTCATGTCATCCGGGTTCCTGATCGAAAGTCCAAATTATTTTGCGTTTCCCATCTGCTCTATCATTGCACCATGGAATCAGTGTGATTAAACTTAGTATTTAAACCATACAAAATATAATAGTTTGGGTATCTCGACGGTTCAAAATGATATGGGAGGGTGATGTGGTCAATTTGGTGGTGGAAAACGCTGGAAGAGAAAAGATGCAGGAGAAGCAACATGTATACTAATGGTCGGAAAACGTTGCAGCTCCTCTTCCGCAACGTTTTCCGACCGGAGCTGAAGTTTGTAGAACTAATAAACTGCAAGAATCGTGTCTAGAATCACCACATTTGCTTAAAAGATTCCATCACAGAGATCTCTGTGATTTCATTATCTTTTAGCATTCCGAGCAGCATTCGTCGAATGACAACAAAAATGATCATGTTCCCCCGATTCCAATCCGTTATGTTAAAATGTATTAGCCATGACCGACTTGAGCTTGTTTTGGTCGAAATCAATTTTGACTGACATAAACGTCATGTACTCCAAGCCCTGTGACAGCACTGACAAACTTCTTTACAGCTTGTAGGCTTCATATAAGCATACAGGGCTTATTTTAGTTCTTACTGTTTATAGTGCTTATAAGCAAAAGGGATTGTTATATAGAACTTTTTAGCACTGAAGAGCTGTTCAATGACCATTATAATGCTTAGAACAGTGCTTAGTGGTTACCTGGGTAGTTTTATGAAGGGAAAAGTCCATAAACTATAGAAGTGGACCTGAAACTTTCTTGCCCGTAGTTTTAAAGAATTGTTGCACGGAAAACTTTGGATTTGAAGTTTTTTTTTTCAGCTCCAAAATACAAGTAAAAAGCTTTTTTTTAAATTAAATCCATTCCTGAATACTACACGCATCGGGATAGACTAAGAAATGTCTTGCGATCACCTTACATATCATTATATGAATGTTATAACCACTTATTTGCTCTATTTCTATTAATTTCAAACCAAAGTAGGCGCAAATCGAAGTAGGCTGTGTTTTCTTTGTACATTACTTATCATATTAATCTTTTATTTTAAGCATAATTGACTTTTTTGTTTGCCTTGCGCCACAAATCCCAAATATGTAGCAACATAAGAAACAGTCGTAAGAATGTCAACTAAAATTCCTTTTTATTTCATCAGAAAAAAATGTTGGATTTTTTTGGGGAACACGTTAAATGAAAGCTAAAAGTCCATATTTTCGAATAATGGCGGATTTGGCGATGCCTATTTTTTGTGATAAACCATCACCATATACAGTGGTTACTAGATCTGCTACTAGCCACTGAGTTGGTATCGAGACCCAATCCAACCGCCGTAGCGGTTAAAATCGCTGATGCCGCCGTATCAGTAACCATTGCACGATCAAGCAAAGTAAGTGCTTCATTCTTTCATGGTTCAATTTTCTGCTGTTTTGGCAATGGTTCACTATAATCATAAGTGGCATCATCCCAATCAGAATTTGCATCCGAAAACTCACTATCTTGGATCGAATCTGCAGGAAACGAGCCAACTTGAGTTATTTGAATAAAACTGATTGAAGTTAAGATACATACTTGTTACGGATTCCGTCCCCGGAAGGGATTTTTTAGAAGATTTAAATCTGGATTCACCTCGCGAGACATCGAAAACCACTGGTAGATTATCCCGCCACTGTTGCCGCTTCAGTTTGTAACAGGATTGAGACTTCTTACGGTTTGCAAGTAATTTCCGCCACTTTGAGAAAAGGTTGCCAATTTTTTTGCTAATATATGGAACCTTTTGGGGCTGCCGATTCTTCTCTAATCAGATGTTATGAACGGCCTTCGCGACTAACCTACTGCTTGCCGGTACTGTCATGTTTTGCTTTCTATGGTAATGGAAGAACACTTGAAGTACGTTGCGCGTTGAAGGATACTTGTCTTTTTGAAAAGAATCCCGGTACGAACCGACATTCCAAATCTGACGATTCATATTGATCGTTGAATCTTGGCAGAAATCTTGGAAGAAACTGAATGTGTCTCAAATTTCAATTCAAAGATTACTTTGTTTTTTATTAGTTCGGTTTTAATTTGATAAGTTTTTAATCAAAGCCTGAATTTACTATGCTATGCAACGCACAAACATAGACATTTTGAGTAAACTTCAATTCGTTGATGGATTACGACTGTTCTTGGTGTATTCTTAGGAGAATTTCTTGGCTTTTCAGTCCGATTGTGAGATCAAAAACACCTTATGTTCTCTTACTAGAACATAAGGTGTTTTTGATCTCACAATCGGACTGAAAAGCCAAGAAATTCTCCTAAGAGTAAACTTCAATAAAGAAATTTAAACGAAATACAACAGTGGCATCAAAAGATTTAGTTTAAAAAAATCTTTTATGGGTCTTGATCATATGACCTTCAGATTCGCTTTCCTTAACCTTACTGTCAGCACCATTAAGGATCGACGATGTTTCAGGTGATAGCATTCAATGCCATGTATAAACCCAGTTGACTTTGATTTCACACGAAAAATTCGTTTGGCTACCCTATGTGTTTTCAAGGTATAGCGTGACAAACTTTCAATTATTACTCAATGAAAATGAAATCCTACGTAAAAATGATATATGAACGAAATGTTCGGAAAATTTAGACGCAATTGATAATTAAATTAGTCACAAAAGTGCGGAAGTATTTTAGCTAATTTCATGTGCACAAATAAGAAAATCATTCATTTTTTACGCGTTTTTCGATCAAATACATATGTTTAATAACAATAAAATTAGCAGTTTAAACACCACAGTTTCTTTAGCAAAGTAGTAGATAATAGTTTCAACTATAAGCTAACGATGTTTTTGGTTCATGTTTGGAGTAAGTTTCAACGTATCGAAGCATTTTTCTGTAAAAATGACCAAAAAAACATAAAATCAATTTGATACACCTCTACACTTCAAATTTTGTTTGCTGGTATTCAGCGAATTTTGCTGATTTTTTTTGTGCTGATTTCATTCAGCAATACGAATTTGCTGAATATCAGCAATTATTTTTCAACTTGCTGAATCATCAAGCAATTTTGACAATTGATCAGCAACGTTGTGCTGAATTTCAGCAAAAATTTTGCTGAAAATCAGCAATTTATTTTGCTGATTTTTTTTGTGCTGGAAGCGTTTCAAAAAATTTGGTGTGTAAATCTTTATCAAAATTGCTCATTTTTGTACCAAAGACTTGTTTTGGCATTTGGATTCAGAAAATGATGTGACACGAGGTGCTTAAAAAAAGTGAACAGGTCTATACTCGCCGTGTTTTTCATATTACCCCCAATTTTCATATGACGTCAATGTGTTGATGGAATCTTCGATATGTTTATATATAAATGTAATGGCGGCATTGCATAGTCACTATCTTCACTATCGCAATCAAAAACATCATGCTTCTGTTTAAAACTAACCCATTTAAAACTTTTTCCATGATATATTATCTGCCGTAGAATGAAAAACCAGCCAGCTCTATATGTGTCACGCTTGAATGCCGGTTGTTGTTGTTCCAGTATCCGAACCGAGCCGAGTAGAGACACTGATAAATGTTGTGTATACCTTACCTTCTCGTAAAGTAACACCCAGAACAACAACTGGCTGCTCCTCCAAAACGGACAGAAGGAGAAGAGACGCACGAGTGGTTCCAATATAGGTCAGTTGATCATCAATCGTGGATGGAAGAAACGAGGCACCAACATGCGATTGGCTTCCTCGCGCACCGTACCCGGTTCCACCTTCTACCACCAACCAGCAGAGTTGGTTCGCAAAAATGGTAAGAACCACCGACGACGATCAAGCTGAATCAACAGCCGCGTGGAGCTCGCTCAAGGTAAAGCAGCGCGCTTGCATATCTACGCAATACATGGTGGTGACCGGGGTGGGACCGAGAATTAGTCGGTTTGAAGAATGCCGAGTAACCACGTTTTCGAGCAATATGAACACCGAGAAAGGCAATGTGCTGCTAGGTAGAAGAGAAATGTAGCCAAGCCCCGGGATTGATCAATCGATCGTATCGTTTGGTTGCGGCGTCGCGCGGCACACTCACTCGCTCGCACCACCCCGACCAAGTGGTTCGTCGCTTCTTTTTGAACGGGTGAGTGCGTCGTCTTTCGAACGTCGGATCTGAGTGAGTGCTAATTTGCCAGTGTGTACCTCTATACTTCTATGTGCTCTGGCCCGTATTGTGGCTCGACTGGCAGATTCGATTGGGAAATGATTGAGGTCTTTTGTTTTACCCATGTTCGCTTCCTATTCGAGCGTTCCTGGTGGGTTGGGGAGGGCTCTCGCATGATACCCAGCGTGGACGGAGAACCGAATATACCGGGAATGGTTGTAAACGCAACGAATCAAGATAGGTACCTTCGTATCATAGGTCACTGTTGGACACGCTATTCCTGGCGAGGGATCGTAATTGGGCGGGTGCTCCATAATTGGCCGTTGGCCGAGGCTTGTTATTTGTTGTTCGGACGTTTTTTTAGGTCAGCGGGTTAGGTTATAGATAGGTATTGAATTACGTAAAAGACTGGTTATATGGGTCCATTTCCGTGTGCGATATTTGATTAGTAGCGGCTTTCTTTACTGTGTCTTGTAATAAAATTCTTCAGCAGAAAATTACGTACGATATATCTATGGAATGATCTTGCGTATTTGCGAGATCACGCTTGGTCTGTTTCGCTTACTAAGCTCTCAATGCTCCAAACCTTCACCAGATCATGAACGGTGGGGTGGTAGTTCGTCTTCTTGTACCAACTAGATATGTGGTGAAAACCAATTTTGTAGAGTTGCCATCTATCCTTCCGACTTTGGGCACCTTCTGCATGCTGTTTTGTCGTACAGCGCATTGTTGTCAGTCGTAAGCAAGGAACCGAATTCTTCCACTACGTCCACTGCCAAGTCTTGCCCTGTTTCCGAATGTTCTGTCGATGTCAGAAAACAAACAAATTGACCGGATCGATTGAAAATCGTACCCCGGCTGCTAGATCTGGTACTCCGCATGACACCCTGAAGGCACGAAATTCCATCACCCTGTCGAAGTCTCCGTCAATATTTGAACAAACTAGAGTGTGTTCAATCGATCTTTACGCAGTCTTGTTGTCAGTCTTCGTCGCAGATATCGTTGCTTTTATCAGTCTTGTAAGCTTTACGGTAAAGCCGTTCTCGTCCATTATTTTTTTATAGCTATTTTATTTTTTGAAACCATTTGTTCTAGGGTCACCCTATGAAAACTATGGGAAAATGCTCCAAATTTGGTCAAAACAGTTTAAACGCTTTATCATTTTTGTTTCAAGTTTCTCATCAAAGTTGTCTAAGAACCAGTTTTAGAGCTTGCAAATAAAAAAGTTTGCTAACCAATTTCTTGGAAAATATGGATCACCCTAATTTTCATGCACATTTTAAAGAGGGCCTTATTTTTAGGAACAACTTTGTAGAAGGCCATATTAATCTAAAAAATGATTTGAAGGCGCTGAATGCATCTTTCCTCGTAAATCTGTTTCGTGGACCATTGTGCACTCTGACTGAACATAAAAATTGAAAATGTTAATCAACAGTGTAATAATAGAAATATCAAATTTCAAACTTCCTGCTCACATTATACACTACTCCTATTAACTGTTGTACTACTTGTGCATTATTTTTCATCAAATATGTAAAAACTTGAGTGTGAACTGTAGTTGGTTGAAGATTTTCCAAAAACCGTTCAGTCAGAGTGGACTAAGTACAATCAATTACTTAGTAATTTCTCGCTTCCCAGCTTTGTTTTACGTTTTTTCGCGATCAATACAGAGCGGTGCTGTGATGAATAGTTATTCAGATTTATGGCAAAAATTCAAGAACATTTGTTGAAAAACTCAAAACTTATAGAGTAGCAAACTTTAAAGTCGTTTTTCTCGAAATTAACCCTAAAAGGGATACCTTCATGACCTCAGTTTCGTCACCTCGCTGAGTGTGTTCCATCAAAGACGAGCTCTGAAAGGCGCCTGGGGTCCAATGGACCCCAGGTATCCCTTTTAGGGTTAAGTAAAAGACACATGGTCCTCTCTGACTTAACGCCGACCATTTGGAATGTGGGAACTTCAGGGCGATCACTATTTTAAATGCTGCCTACAAAGTGCTATCCCAGATCATCTTCCGTCGTCTGTCACCTAAATGAGTCCGTGGGAAGTTATCAAGCCGGCTTCATCGACGGCCGATCGACAACGGACCAGATCTTCACCGTACGGCAAATCCTCCAGAAATGCCGTGAATACCAGGTCCCAACGCCTCACCTGTTCATCGACTTCAAAGCGGCATACGACAGTATCGACCGCGCAGAGCTATGGAAAATCATGGACGAAAACGGCTTTCCTGGGAAGCTGACTAGACTGATTAAAGCAACGATGGACGGTGCGCAAAACTGCGTAAGGGTTTCGGGTGAACTATCTAGTTCATTCGAATCTCGCCTGGGACTGCGACAAGGTGACGGACTCTCATGCCTACTTTTCAACATTGCTCTGGAAGGTGAGATGCGACGTGCCGGGCTCTACAGCCGGGGAACGATTTTCACAAAATCCAGTCAATTTGTGTGCTTTGTGGATGACATGGACATTATCGCCAGAACATTTGGAACGGTGGCAGAGCTGTACACCCGCCTAAAACGCGAAGCAGCAAAGGTCAGACTGGTGGTGAATGCCCCAAAAACAAAGTACATGCTGGTAGGCGGAACCGAACACGACCAGATCCGTCTGGGTGGTAATGTTACGATAGACGGGGATACTTTCGAGGTGGTAGAGGAATTCGTCTACCTCGGATCCTTACAACAACGGCTGACAACAACGTGAGCCGTGAAATTCGGAGGCGCATCATCAGCGGAAGTCGGGCCTACTACGGGCTCCAGAAGAAACTGCTGTCGAAAAAGATTCACCCACGCACCAAATGCACCATGTACAAAACGTTAATGAGACCGGTGGTCCTCTACGCAAGGATACGAGACATGGACCATGCTCGAGGAAGAACTGCAAGCACTCGGAGTTTTCGAGCGCGGCGTGCTAAGGACGATCTTCGGCGGTGTGCAGGAGAACGGTGTGTGGCGGAGAAGGATGAACCACGAGCTCGCTGCATTTTACGGTGAACCCAGCATCCAGAAGGTGGCCAAAGCCGGAAGGATACGGTGGGCAGGGCATGTTGCAAGAATGCCGGAAAACAACCCTGCAAAGCTGGTGTTTGATACTGATCCGGTTAGCACAAAAAGGATTGGAGAGCAGAGAGCACGATGGGTGGACCAGGAGGAGCTTGACCTGGCGAGTATGGCGTGTATTATTGTAAATTATCCCGAGCAGAAGGGAATAGCAACAGCATAATAAAATGTGTTATTTTGGAAAATTAACTGAGTAGCGGAAAGAGTTATTTTCATGTTATTTACATAACATATCCTGTTATAAACTTGTCTGTCATAAGCGGCAAAATAACAAATATTATAACAAAAAAATGTTCCTCCAAGACCTGTTTAATAACATGTTTTGTTAGTTTCAATAACAACTTAATAACAGCGAATTTTGAAAATATTTCAATAACAAATTTTGATATGAATACGTTATTGATAACAATCTGAAAACAAAATTTGCTTTTTTTACAGTTCCTCACGGAATGCTGTGAACAACGAAAATCTCGAATGGTGTAGTTTTGATTGCAAAGCTAGTTACACTGTGGTGCATAATTGATCGGACAAACGCCGATTTTCATACAAAATGGCCAAGTTTGAGATGCTGTAACTATGGTTTGCTTTGATGGATTGATCTCAATTTTTGACACGGAACTACAAATATGCTGAATTTTGTGTATACAAAGTATAAAATGTTTTCGTTCACAGGTCGGGCGTGGCAAGGCGTTGAAAAAATTGCAAAAGTGATCGGACAGCGGCACGCGTGTAAATCAAAGGGGTACCGCTGTCCGATCACTTTTGCAATATTTTCAACGCCTTGCCACGCCCAGACCTGTGAACGAAAACATTTTATACTTTGTATTCACAAAATTCAGCATATTTGTAGTTCAGTGTCAAAAATTGAGATCAATCCATCAAAGCAAACCATAGTTACAGCATTTCAAACTTGGCCATTTTGTATGAAAATCGGCGTTTGTCCGATCAATTATGCACCACAGTGTATGTTGTAATATTAATGATCAAATATTTGTACTAGTCTCAATGACACAATAATAACTGAACTTGTGCTACAACAAAACATGTTATTGAAATATAATTTGAAGAAAATGTACCAAGAGCACGATCATTACAAAATAAGATTGCCCAACAGAACATGTTATGGAACGGTAATGACTTAATAAGTTAATAATAACAAACCGAGATATAAAAACAGGTTTTGTGATTCCGTTGTTATTATTTTGATATTTTCCTCTGCTCGGGATGTCTTGTCTCAAATGTGATGTTGAACAAATAAATGTATGTAAAATCAACTCTCCAAGAGCATCTTAGGATGGGCCGCTTTCGTCTTATAGGGGGTTTATGGTTGAGTTGATGTCGTTATGTAGATCAAATTGGTTTATGTTTGGTTTTAAAGAACAGGTGTTGAAGAAATTTTCAAAAGCATTATAAAACTAATTTTGCTACTTGGGAAGCCGTTGGGCGCTGATCGCTGAATTCCTCCTCCTGGCCTACCTGAGCGTTGATCTAGACATCGTGGCTTGTGCAGTGGTCGAACTCGCGTTGGAACTGCGCGTTGAATGATCCTTGTCATCATCAGTGCTTGCCAGTGGCGTAGCTAGGAATTTGGGGGCCCGGTGCGGAAGCAAATTGGTAGGCCCCCATGAAAATTACATAATATGTACATATTTTACAATGATAAATCTATACATTTAACTGTCGAATAATCTCACTGTTATATTTTGTACAAAACTTTGAAAAAATCTCGCTTTTTGTACTCAGTATTCTAGTGATTCTGGCAATGATGGCCAACGGAAGGTTAAAAATTATCTATCTTATCTTATTTTCTGTTTTCCTTCATGATTTTTTTCGGGAGCGCGAGATTTTTTTATAAGAATTATGCTGAAAATGTTTTAACAATTTATTTAGAAATTGCACGAAATAATCATTTATAAAGCGTTCAGGCTAGATTACTTTTTTTTCTTTAAGAAATTTTTCTTGAAGAATAATTTGTATTCAAGAAACTTTTAAGTTGTAAATGCAAGGATATCATTCAGTATTCCTCTGAAAGCACTCCTTCATGGATTGATATTATTATAATTAGCCTTATTAATGAGGCTTTCAGTCCCTTGGCTGGTTCACCTCAGACGTGCAGGAATGTTTTCAAAATACTACAGAGTAATTCAAAAAGATTATTGCAAAGGCTTCATCGAGTATTTCTCGAAATATTAGTCCAAGAATCTATCAATTATATTCTGAGGATTCATCTAGAAGATCATCTAAAGAATTCTTTCAAAATTCCAGAAAAAATAATAGTACAAAAAAAAATCATCTATGATTCATTTAGAACCAGATGTTCTTCCAAGAAATTACATCGGGATTCCCTCAGAGGAAGATAAGCCTTTCTAGAGTTTATTTAAACATTCTTCCGTTTCTTTCAGAGAATCCTGTTAATATTCCTTTGGTGATTTTCCATAGATTCTTCAAGTATTTCTCAATTCTTCCCTCAAATAACTCTTTTAGATTTAGATCAGAGATGAGCCAGCCTAGGGCTGCAAATCTCTTAAATAAAGATAAAAATAATAATAACTCTTTTAGATATTTCTCCAATAATTAAACTTGGAATTTCCCCAAGCATTCATCACTTATCTTAGTGTCCTTTTAAAGATTTCTTAAGAATTACTTCCTAAGATTACTTCAGAATCCCACCAAAAATTCCCTTTTCCAAAAAAATCTTCAAGGATTCTTCAAGAAGTTTCTCTAAGGTTTTACTAAGAGATTCATCATAGGATTTCTACATTAATTAAACAAAATCTCCAAGGATTCCCACTGAAGAAATTGAATTAATTAAATTAAATTAATTAAATTAAATTTTTAGATGGACTTCTGTAGGAGTTCTGTAGAAATTCTTTCGAAAAATCCTTCTGCACTTCTTCTAACGAATTTTTCAATATCCATCAACTCTAGGAGTTTTCTCAAGAGTTCCTTCAGGAATTTTTGCTTGTATTCCTCTGGGCACTTTTCAAAAAAAAAATCTACTTCTCCAGAATTTATGATTGATTCCTCCAGAATTATTACGTTATTTTTAATATAATCCGTGCTCACTTCTAAAAAATATACAAAAACTAGCTGTACCCGGCAAACTTTGTCTTGCCTACTGCGTTTTTTGACGTTTCAAGTTTCTAGGCAAGACCAAATCCCCGGTCAAAATGTATGGAAGATCGATTTTCAAAAACTCTCAACTTTTCCATGTTTTTTGCCTCATAAACCTTCCTTGGGTAAAAACTAACAGAACAAAACTAAGACGACCAAAATCGGACTTTCCGTTCGCAAGTTATGCGCGGTCCCACGTATGCCACTGCATTTTTATATATATAGATAAGAAACAGAACAAAAACGCTTCATTCCATTGTTTTGAGTGGGATAAAAATGGCAGCATAAATGGCTATATAGTACAGAAACAGATATCCTATCTTATCAAAACAAATAACTTCTCCAGAAGTCTCTCCAAGGATTTAGGAATTGTTCTAACGTTATTCAAAATTCTAAAGGATTTCCTTTAAGGCAGCCTTTAGAAATTGCTCCCAAAATTCCTTCAGGATTTTTTCCAGAGATTTCTTTAGTAATTCTCTTGCGATTTGCCCGAAGATTCGTTCAGATTTAATTCAAGTATTCTCTTAGAGTTTCTTCAATTGGTTTCATTCATTCATTCCTAAACTGATTTTTCCAGGTATTTTACAAATAATTTTGTACAAGAAATCTTTTGGGGTCTTTTTATGCAAGGATTTCTTCATGTATTTATTTAATTACTACTGTAAGGGTTTTCCGGAGACTCTTACACAAATTCCTCCACGAAATTCCATAGGAATTCCTCCAGGGTATGCATTGAGGGTTTTTGCTAGATTTTTTTTAGAAATTCCTCTAATAAAGTGTAAGGAGATGATGAAGGACTGAGAAATTCAGAATGCCAATAAATAAGCAGGCGGGTAAAAACGAGTCGATCATGAATTGACGTGAGTTATTGGTCTAAGTTTGGTTCGCACAGACGCTTATCGAAAGGCGTCTTCAGATGAAAAATTACGTTTCTTTGAACGATCATTTCATTGTAGTTTCATCAAATTACTACAATGGCGTAGTTGGTAGGTAAAGAAAATCCGAAACGAATTCTATCGAACTTTATAAGGCTTCTGATGGACAAAGGCAGATAGCCATTTTAAATTAAAATATTAGTAGTCTCCGACGGAAATGGGCGGAGATGAATAAAAAAACCTGGCTTCTGATGGACAAAGACAGATAGTCATTGAAAATTGAAATAAAAGTAGTCTCCGACGGAAATGGGCGGAGATGAAAGTCATTGGTTTCTGATGGAAAAGGGCAGAAAACCAGAATAACGCGTTTCACTGACAGGCAAAACTTCAATGAGTTGACATTTGCAGTTTTAAAAAATTGCATTGATTGGACACTGAAGGAAAAGCGACACATGAATCAAATTGAAAACATAGTGTTTTTTAAAGTGTATGTCTATTGTGCAATATTGATGTAGTTGTGCAATATAGATATTGTTGCGTAATTTGCGTTTATTACTAATAGCTTTAGTAATGCCAACAGAATAAAAAAAAATAAATAGAATAATAAAATGAACTAAGTAATGTTAAATTTAAAAGGATGAATTAAGCTAGCAGGTTCACAGATGTATTAGGGTGCCTGTACCAGTTATCGCACCACCTAAGAAAAACTATTTCTACAAAAATAAGAAGAAGACCGACGAATGTAAACAATAAGTCAAATGATTGATTAGTTTTCATACTTTACAGGAAAAATATAAAAAACGGAGCCAAAACTACTTTTTGTATTTATTACGGCGTGTGCCAATGATAGGAACCCTGTACCAGTTATGGACACATTTGTTAATTTGGGTTCCACTTCGCACTATTTACATGCATTCCTTATGGGAGTTGCCATAACTGGTACACTATTGCGAAATAGGGTGCAAGGAGGCCGAAAAGTTAAGGAAAATGATTTATTTCTACCATAATTTGAGCAAATTGTGAACTTTGAATGGTTGCAATCATCTTTTGTGATCGTGATCTGTTGTTCACGATTTTTTTTCTAGTTGATTTGTATCTTTAAAGGTTGAAAATGAACTATGGCGAATTTGAGGTACTATAGCCATAACTGGTACACAGAGCCTACTTTCAGTGTTATCTGCTGACGCGTTGCTTTGCGTCGTTCCTCAGTGGCAACGTTGTGTAGAAAACGTACCGTTGCTTGGATACGAGTATGTTGACACAGTTTGTTAAAAAAATAATCTAGACAAATCGTTCATTTACCAAAATCTGCATCGAGATTTTTCAACGTTTGCGATTATGGGAATAAGAAAATTGAAAAGAATTACCAACAACTGAACGCATCCGAAAAAAAAAACCTGTTGGAGTTGGCGAGAAATTGGCTTCAAAAAAATATATATAAGCTAGGCTAGAAGCTTCCATCGTGAAGAACAATTCTGTGAGAGCGAAAGAAATGGAAAACGAAAATCGCGGTTCACCATCATCGGTATAGAGAAAATTCCAAGAATACTCTTATAGGAACTTTGGGATCAAATCCAATCAAAGCATTTCCCAAGAATTTGCCAAAAAAAAACGCCAAAAGATATTGAAAGTTTTTTTCAGCTAACTCACAGAAAACTCGCCGAATAAATTACCAAAAAAAAAATGCCAAAATGAATTACCCAATCAATTCCCGTAGGGATTGGCATAGAAGTTTCCAGAAAAGTGTTAAAGTTATTCCGAAAGTTACTACCAGAGGAAAGTTATTACCAGACGAATTGTCAAAAAAAAGTCAGTGAAAAGTTACAGACGGAATTCCCAACAAAAATTTCGTAGAAATAGAAATCTAAAGAAGTTCGTAGAAATAAAAATCAGAAGCCATTTTTGTAGCATTTTTGAGAATTAGTTGAAGAAGTTTCCAAAGGAAATGCCTAACAATTAATCAAATATTTCGTCCACGGAATTTTTCAGAGCAATAGCCGAATGGATATTAAAGATATTCCTTGACGAATCTGTATACGGGTTTCCGAATTAATTACTGAAAAAGATAAAAAAAAAATCCGAAGAAATACTTTAAAAATTGTAAAAAATGATGTAAAAAATCTCACAGGAATTGCTCCAAGAGATTCTACTGGAATTCCTCAATGAATCCTTCAGGAATTCTTCCAAGGTTTTTATCAGCTTTTTTTCTATTGATACCTTTAACGGTTTCTTTAGCGATTACACCAGTTTCGTCCAGATTTCTTTCACGAAACTTCTAACGAAATGTTTCTAACGATTTCATCAATATTTTTTACTCAAGTGCGGAGCTCTAAGGACTCTTTCTTGGATATCTTTTACGATTCATCTGGGAAATACTTCAAGGACTTCTTTACAAATTCCTCGAAGATTTTCTGCGAAAGTTGCAACAGCGATTCCTTAGGAGACTTCTTCTTCAATTCCTTGAAGGATTTTCTTCAGTATTATGTAATCCCAAGAATTCTATAAAGAGTTTCTTAAAGATATCCACAAACGATTCCTACATGTTATCTTCAGCATTTTTTTCAGAGGAATACTTTGGAGTTCCTTCAAGATTTTTTTAGAAACTTCTTCAATGGTTCTTTTTGCACTGCCTCACACGATTTTTCTTGGAAGTCCTTTCAAGGATTTCTTAAGAATTTGTTCAAGCATTTCTTTAGTAATCATACCTGCAGGGATTTCCTCATAAATTCCTCTAATAATTTCTGTAGAAAATCATTCAAAGATTCCTTAGGCAATGTTTTTAAGTCCTTTTCACAATTCGTTCAAGAATCTTTTAAGAAATTCCAGTAAAAATTTAATCTTTTCAACAAGGATTTTGTTTTTCAAGTTACGTATAAAGATTCGTTCATGAATTTCTCGAAGTTTTTCTTCAGATAACCCTCCAAGGATGGACACATTCATCCCTAAAGAACCCCTGCACAAATTTCCTCAGGGGGTCTTACAGAAATTCACCCAAGGCCTTGCGAAAATTCTTTTAAAGATTGTTTTTTTTATTTGCACCAAAGAATTTGGAATTCTTTGGGGTTTCCGTCATTGATTTCTTGAGAAATTATCTAGGCATTTCATAATTAGTTCTTCCAAAAATCCCTTTGCTTACAGATTTTTTTCATGAATCCTTTAAGTAATTACTCATAGTACTCCTAGTACTTGTAGTACTAAATACTTCATAGTACTGTAGTAATCCTTCCAGAACATCATCAAATATACCTCCAAAACCAACCCAATGATTCTTTCCTAATACATCTTAGAATTCATCTAGGCGATTCTTAAAGATTTTTTTTAGAAATTTCAACAAAAAATATTACGGACATTTCTACAAGAGTTCCTTCGGGAATACATTCAAATTTCTTTGGAAAATTTCCCAAGGATCCATTCGGGTATGGCTTCAAAAATCTCAAAAAATCATCAAATATATTTTCCAAGAGGAACTACTGCAAGATTCCTTGTTGAAGAGATCTCTAAAATCATTCTTGGAAAAATTCCTTGAGGTCCATCTGAAGGATTTCTTGAAGAGTTTCATGATATAATCCTTGAATGGCTTTGTGAACGGTTCCGAAATGGTATTTCTGAACGACTGCTTGAAGAAATTGTTACAAAAAATCTCAAAGGAATTCCTGAAGGATTTCTTGATAATTGTTTGAAGAAATTCTTGAAGAAATGCCAGGAAGAGTTCCTGAAGCAATCATTGTAAGTATTCGTAAACCAATGCTTAGAAAGTTTTCTTAAGCAATCCCTGAAAAAAGTTCTGAAGTAAATCATAGAGGAATTTTTGTAGAGGTCTTTGAAGTAACTGCCTGATAAATTGAAAAATATATTCTTGCCCGAAGGAATTCCCGCAGAAACCCTTCAAGAACGTAACATGCGTTCAGTTCTTAATTTTTATAAATGGGGCCCCTGAATTTCAGCTGCTATCTTATGCTTAATCAACACCTATGTTTGGTTCTGTGGTTAGGATATCAGGGACATTTTCATAATGCTCATGAATTATACTTCCATATCGGTACTGAATATCGTAAAATTCAATTTTGATTTCGAACACATTTTTTATTGTATTTTGGGGCTCCTGCAGGTGCAAAGAGTAGTCATCAAATTAATATAAACAAAACTAACGAAACTACATGAATAAAGTGTGTACATTTATAATTGTTAATAATAGAACATCAAAATAGCCATCTGTGTTCCCCATTCCAAAATCTCTTGATAATCACGAAGAGGTCCCTACATACCTATCAGCAGATCGGCAAGTATTTAACTTATACTTATATGTAGGAATCTTTCGCTAATCACAGAACTTTATTCAAACTAGGCCCCCGAATTCAGGGGGCCTCCAAATCAGGGAAGGTTTATAACACTAGACCTGCCCTGATTTGGAGGCCCCCTAGACTCGGGGGCCCGGTGCGGACCGTACCCTCCGCCCCCCCCCCCCCCCTTGCTACGCCACTGAGTGCTTGCAGAGTGTGGGCTATGCCAGCAGATTATGCAGAAGTTGATCAATCGGCCCTTGATTCTCAACTTGCACATTCTTTCGCCGATCGGCCACTAGCTGTTTTCAACTCGCATGTGTTCTTGCAGTTCTGGTAGATGGTATGATTAAGTATAAACGTTCGCACCATGGATCCTGTCCAACAGACCTCCTGCAGCGCTACGATGCCGAACCCGTGGTTCTTTAGTAGATCGGTGAGAATGCGAATGCTCCCAATGAAGTTGAGAGATCAGCAGTTTCACGAATCAAGTTTCCCATCGCAAGTCTTTTTTGTTCTCTGGGGTCGTTTTAACTATTCGGAAAATCAGCACCGTTACAATGTTTTTATTCGGATGGCTCGTAGGGTCGGACACCAACCCCCTAGTTTCCGGAGACCATAGTGCACAGTTAAGCTTAGAGTCCTTCCCTGGCACTCGGACGTCGATCAGCCACCCCTAACATGGAGATCAGACGCTGTTGTGAGCCGTTTCTCTTTGAGAAAAGAACCTCACGTTTGCAGAACCAAACATCTACCCCCCTTCCCCGCCAGCCTACGACCAAAGTTCCTACCGGGGTTGGTTACCCGATCTTCTCTAAGGTGTGCACAAGGTAGTGGATGGAGTCGATGTTAGTCGATAATGTCGTACAAATGCTGTCTATCAATCAAAAAGTGGTCAAATGAGATTCCATCTGCTGTAATAATATCCAGGTGTAACAATAAGGGAGGCTGTTTTGGAAGAAGACTCTACGAAGTTGAAGTTTCGGCCCTTGATCCTTGACTTGCACATTCTTTCATCTGGCGGTCACCATCCGTTTATGTGCCTTTTCAGATGAGTAAGTATAAGTACGTATATTGTATTTGCAGTTTTCAAAAAAAAAATGTACTTTAGACTAGTAATGTCTCAACCACTAGATTGCATAGCAATAACAACAATAATCAAGTTATAAAGGCTTATGAAAATTAATGACTTGCATGGCTAGTTTTTTTTACTAGGTCGTCAAAAGTAAACTTCATTCAACCAACCGGCCACGAAGATCACGATCATCAAATCCCGTCCGGAGAGAGAAATCCAGCAGAGTTATGATCAAGTGCGACTCATCGGTCACAGATGCAGAGAAACAACAGAGCTACACGCGCGCTCGTCGCATTCTAAAAGTGAGCAAGACGTGCCCAACTTGACCCACCAAGTTCCCAGCCCAGCACACAGTCGCTTACCGCCACTCGCCAACCCAAGACCCCACGACATTCCCAAGCGGCGGAGCAGGTGACCACCGAAAGAACAGTTATTTCTCGTTTTGTGTTTTTCTCTCGGCTTCGTCATTTGTATTTTATTATTTTTGTGGTCCAGCGTGATGGGGGTTTGCCCTCGTCTGTCGCGCTTGGCCCCCCTTCACAGCATTTGCCGCATGATGACGAAAACCGACGACGACGAAAGGAATCCACACGCCGGTCACCACCATGCATACCGAGGCGATGGAACATGACCCGGCTCAATCGTGCGTCCCGATCTCAGTCTCAGATCATTTCTCGTGAAACTGTTTCGGTTTTGCTCTTTTTTTCCTTTCTTTTTCGGCAATCGATGGCGGTGGCCGCGGCAATCGTTTTCTCAGCGAATAGAAGCAGTTTAAGGCTTGAGATGCACAGTGGTTCAAGTTTACCATATCTTGACAATAGCTTTGAATTCTACATATCTGCCATCATGACGTGAATCAAATCTTACGAAAAGAATTGAATTTTCTCATCCGGTTTCAAATCAATATCAAAATAAAATTTGACTCTTGGTATTAGTTAGAAGTCTATTTCAAATAGCAGTTTTTTATAACAAAATAAGTGTTCATGCAACCCAATCTTGGCAATATTAACACTGTTAAAGAATTAATTGATGCTGTGGCGCAACACAAGAGACCTGACAACTGCTCGCAGCTATCCAATCAATATTTTTTCCAACATTTAAAAACCCAATTGAAATTAAATACAAAAGTTAGATATTTGCCATTCAAATAGGAAACTGAACCCCTGTGTAATGCTGGTTATCCACCATACACAAATTCCAAGAACGATTTTTACACTTTGCCGGGCTGGCTGATGGACTGACTGGTGAATGCTTAGTCCGAAATGAGAGATGATGAGGCCTGTTTCTAATTTTGTTTAGCCTGGCACACTTGCCCCGCGAGAGCGTTTTAGGTTCTTTGCGCGTAGTCATCATCGTTTAACTGGCCGCTGAAAGGAAAAAAAAGTGAAACACACATAATCGTTGTCCATTTTGCGAGTTTTATTAAAGGGAGCAGAATAACTTCATAACGAGCTGAAAGCCAGGTTTAATTGTTGATGACGAGTTCAGTATTTCTTTTGTGCCGAAAAGATACACTGTCAGAACGTTAGGTTAGATTGAAAAGATAAAACGTGTCCATTTATCGAAAGCGTATCTGTTGATGCTGAAGAGACTCTGTCCTACAGTTAAAGGATCAAATATCGCTTATCATTCCCATTATCAGTTAACCCATATCCGCCCAGCTCCCAGCGTTATAGGATAGATGCCCCGAACGTCCAGCGTCCTATAAATAGGACAGTCCTTTTGATGTGGATATCTCCAAAATTATGCAAAATTTTAGAATACTTTCTTCAACAAAGAAGATGTTCTCCACATCCATACCTTGCTCATAGTGGACAATATAGTTTGTGACTGGTTCACTAGGTGGTGTGAACGATGCTGCAAAGATTACATATTGTCATTATCTATGAGCTTCATTTACAATATGAAAATAATTTATTTCCCTCGAATCTTGACAATGGTTATTATTTTATAGTTCATTTTTTCGGCAGAGTTGTTTATCAATACATGCAAAAGTTGATGTATGTGTGATTGTATGTTTATATGTTTATATGTTTGTCTACTTGTATGTTTATATGTACGTACGTACATATGGGATGGCCAAAATGTTTGGGATAGGCAACTTTTTTTCTCTCACAAAAAAGTTCAACATGCTGTAACTTTTCATAGAGTGCATCAAATATTCTCAAATTTTGACGGCTTGTCAACCTATTATATGTGCATCGTTGGTACAAATTTGAGCTCGATTGGTTAATCTTACGCGAAGTTATAACCGTTCTGGTAAAACACTTTTTTTTAGACTACTAATTTTTGAGCTGTCATATCTCGGAGACCAGTGAACCGAATTGAATGAAATTTTGAACTTTTATCCACAATATAATAATGCTTGAAAATCATTTAAAACATTGGTACTTTTTAAACGTTGAAAAAAGTTATGATGGATTGACACTTTTTGGATCTTCTTCAAAAAAATGCATTTATTTTAAATCAATGTCATAAAATTTTATTTTTGATATCCAAAGATTTTCTACTTCTGTTCATAAGATATCTACAAAAAGATATATTAGAGCCTATTTGGATTAAAGGAAGAACACATTTGGTATTTTTTGTGCAGTATAGTAAATTTGACTCATTTTCCTCTAAATGGGTGAAAATGTCAAACCATCATAACTTTTTTCAAAGTTTAAAAAGTACCTATGTTTTGATGAATTTTGATGCACTGTTATATTGCTGATAATCGCTCAAAATTTCATTCAATTCGGTTCACTGGTCTCCCAGATATGACAGTTCAAAAAATGATAGTCTAAAAAATAGTGTTTTACCAGATCGGTTATAACTTCGCGAAAGATTAACCAATCGAGCTCAAATTTCCACAGATTTATCCTAGTATACTCTCAAAGTTTTCTGTCGAAATATATTCAGTGGATATTCTAGCGGAACTCTTTCAGGTATACGTCCCGGGACCTTTGCTGGCTTCTCGGGAGTTTTTCAGGCATTCCTCTCGGATTGGATCTTCTGTGATTATTTGAGGGTTTCCTACAAAGCTTTCAGCTGAGTGTCCTCTCAGGATTCTACCAGATATGCCTTCAGTAAATCCTCCCGGTATTCCTTCAGAAATTTCTATCGGGATTGTTTTGGAAAATCTTGAAAGGTTTCTTTCAAGTGTTCTAGTCAGCATTTCTTTAGGGATTACTGTTGGATCCTTCAAAGATCCCTTCTGGGATTTCGTAATGGATTCCTTTAGAGGTTCCTGCCAGGATTGCTCCAGGAATTCCAACTTGTATTCTTTCAAAGATTTCTGTGAATCTTGAGAATCTTGCGGGATTCTTTTAGGTATTCGTGCCAGGATTCCTGCCATGGTTCCTCCAAAGATTCTTCCCGTTTTTTTGAAAATTATTTTTTCAGGGAATCCTGTCGAGCTTCCAGCCGGAATTCCTTTCGTGACATCTTTAAGGATCTTTAGGGATTCTGTACGCGATTTTTTTTTTCACTTTCAAGGATTCCTTGCGAGCGTGAATTACAGCTTAGGAGTGGAAGAGTAGGAGAAAAATAGAGAAACGGGGAGAAATTGGCTTTTTGGTGCTTTTAGATATCTTCAGTAAACCATGACGTCATCTTACAGTCATTTCTTATTTTTTGCATTCTTATTTTGATGCATTGTGTCTATAGGGATCAGAATACAACGATAGTGTAAAATTTGTGCTCGAATAGAGCTTGAAAAAAAAAAAATACCAGATGTCGAGGATCTACATTGAAGGTAGTTTTTGGACCTACAGCTTAGACTTCCATGTTTTTTTTTTTTTTTGTAAAATCATGTTTTTTTTATTGGAACATGACTGTTGATAATATCTCTTTCATGAAAAATGCAAAATTTTGTAAGAAACCTTAGGCGTTAGTGGGTTAAATTTAGGTTTCTCTTTTGAGATACATTATCGTTATTATGTGGCGCATCAATAAAGCATAGCATGAACTTGGTAGTTTGGGTTGATCTTGAGAACGGCTTCTTTTGAATTGATGGTGTTTGAAAAGTAGTTGAATTATTATTTCAGCCTTATGTATTTCAGCCTTTTCTATGCAATTC
Source organism: Aedes albopictus (assembly GCF_035046485.1). Classification (NCBI taxonomy): domain Eukaryota; kingdom Metazoa; phylum Arthropoda; class Insecta; order Diptera; family Culicidae; genus Aedes; species Aedes albopictus. The sequence continues at coordinate 328,439,691 of NC_085138.1, forward strand.
TCAATAGCAATTGGTTGATCGACCAAAAATTGAAATTTCGGGTGGTTTATCATATTTTAAGTAGCCGAAAGACACATTAATTTTTCGATGTAATTTTGATAGTGCCCAGAATAACTCCATAAAACCCACATATTGTTCACGAATAAAAAAAAATCATGGAATAGTACAAACATAAATGGAGAAGCCTGTAGAGTATATCTGGTTGATATTTTTATCAAAACATGGAATGATGATGAACCTGGGCGTGTTAGTGGAATACCTGTAAGTACGAGACACTGAAGACGACCTTATAGTTGAGGTCAAATACGTATCTGTTGTAGGATGCAAATTCTTAGTGGAATTAAAACGAACAGTACTTAACACGATTTTCTTTTTAAAACATGCAATATTAGGTCTCCAATTAGCCTAGTGGTAAAGGGTATGGATAGCCAATCTGGAGACGGCGGGTTCGATTCCCGTTCCGGTCGGGAAAATTTTCTCGACTCCCTGGGCATAGTGTATCATTGTACTTGCCTCACAATATACAAATTCATGCAATGGCAGGCAAAGGAAGCCCTTCAATTAATAACTGTGGAAATGCTCAAAAAACACTAAGTTGAAGCGAGGTAGGTCAAGTCCCAGTGGGGACGTAGAGCCATAAAGAAGAAAATATTTCTGAAAATTTTACGTATGGTGAGTATGTTAAGAGAGTTTGTGGGGTACTGAATGAAAACTTCAATTACTTTATCAGAAATCATTGTCTGTGTAAAATCTAACTTGTACAGTATTTTAACGTTTAGTTATGCTACACATAGTGAGCACTCTTTATTTGATTTGTTTTAGAAAATTAAATTTAAGAAATGTTGAACACTGCAGTTGAAACTACATGAAATGCCTTGCATTCTTCTAGGTGTTTTTCGGGTTAGATTTCTGTCCCAATGTATAAGTCCATTTTCTATTCTTTTTGAGTGGTTATCGTCTTTCTCACTTGTTCATAGCTGCTGTATTAGACCGGCCCACATTTGTATGACGCGAAAAAAAGTTTTCAAAATTTACGGGGCACCCTCTAGAATCGTGCCTTTGGATGAGAAGAACAATTTGAGAAAGATTCAGCTCAATCGGTTGAAAACTGAGCTGGCGCAAATGAGTTGAAGGTTTGTATGGGATGTTTAGTCCAAATATATGGGAAATTGAATGACCTCCAATTTCTCTTACAACACGCCGGTTTGACGAGTTCGATTTGGCTCAGAATTGAAAGAATAGAAGTTGATACTCTAATGAACAACTTTGCAGAAGACCATATCATGATAAAACTTAAATTAGTTGCGGTTTCAGCCAACGAAAGCAAGATGAGGACATCTTCCCCCATTTACTCTCGGTTGTTATAGGCAGCACGTGTTTGCCGCCTGAAACTTGCGCAATACATCATAGGCGGTTATGTTGTCCTTCATTTGCATTGCTAACGCACGTGGGTGAGTATCGAGACAATGAAGAATTACATAGCTACCTATGATGTAGTGCGCAAGCTACGGCCGACCAACACGTGATGAATATAACAACCGAGAGTAAACGGGGGAAGATGTCCTCACCCTGCTTTCGTTGGCTAAAACCACAACTATTTTAAATTTTATCATGATCTGGTCTTCTACAAAGTTGTTCATTAAGGTATCATCTACTATTCTTTCAATTCTGAGCCAAATCGTACTCACCAAACCGGCGAGCTGTATAAGAGACTGGAGGTCATCCAATTTCCCATATATTTGGACTGAACATCCCATACAAACCTTCAACTAATTTGCGCCAGCTCAGTTTTTAACCAATTGAACTGAATCTTTCACAGATTGTTCTTCTCATCCAAAGGCACGAATCTAGAGGGTGCCCCGTGGAATTTTTCGACATTTTTGTATTTGGGCCAGTCTACTGCTGTATTGTACCTATACGGATCAGAATATAACGATAGGGTAGAAGTTATGCTGAAATAGAACTTGAGAAAATTATCAGATATTGAGGACCTAAAATGAAGATTTTTTTTGGAACTACACCATAGACTTCCATTTTTTCGTCAAATCATGCATATATTAATGGAACCTTTGATAACAAATTTATTTAAAGATTTAAATTGTGAGACACCTTGGGCGTTAATGGGTTAAATTTTAGAACGGTTGTCAAATATGGTAAACTCAAGAACTCATCAGGTATAGAAATGCGCCAATAACGTCAACACGAGTCTTCACGCAAGTTTACAGAAGTGCTTCTCTCACTCTCACAGGTCTTAAAAATGACGTGAAGACAAGGAGCGTCCAACATAGGTCTGGTCCTGACAACTTCCCACCTAATGCTTCCACGGGTCAAACGATGACAAAGACCGCCATCTAAGAGTTGTGTGCTCAGCTGGTAGTGCAGCCTGAGCATGGTTGTCCTTCTGATTTCCGCTAGATTGAAAAGATACGTCCCGACCGTCTGTTCACCAAGGAGGTGCGGCTTAAAAAGCGTCTGTTCTGGCATCCAGCGGCTGAGTGTGAAATGCTCCTTCCTCTGGAAGCTATACCTAAGATGGCAGCCCCACCACGGTGGATAGGGGACCTTAGGCCAACAATCTACTGTTCTCGGAACCCAAAAACCGTTACTGAAACCGAAAATGAAAGATTACGAACTGATCCAACGACAAAGACTTCTAACGCGAAGCAACGGACAAGAATTGGAACTTGCTGTGTATTAACCCTAGCCCAGACCCACCTGAAAAAGTGCGCCCTGTTGTTCGGCAACTGCTGTCAACACGTTTCCACCAATCAACCGTTTGCTATACGGATGGTTCGAAGTCTGAGGACACGGTAGAAGCCGCTTTCTATACAAACGGCTTAGTGGGAACTTACAGCCTTCCCAAGGAATGCAGCATCTTTTCGTCCGAGGCATATGCCATAAAGATGGCGGTTTCGATACCGAATGTTGGCAAGGAAATAGTGATCCTTACAGATTCTGCTAGTTGTCTGCAGGCGTTGGAAGCGGGAACATCTAAACATCCGTGGATACAGGAAATCGAACAAATAGCGCGAAACAAATCCATTCGGTTCTGCTGGATTCCGGGACACGCTGGAGTCAACGGAAACACCGAAGCTGACCGATTAGCGAATGAGGCCAGACGACAACACCCCATTGATATCCCAATCCCTGGTGACGACATCTTGAGAGCGGTGAAGCAAGCGATACGATGCCGCTGGAGTACACAATGGTATGGACGCAGAGAAGCAAAATTGAGACAAGTTAAGCACGATACGTACAGGTGGAAGGATCATGGTAGTGCGGCTGACCAACGCGTGCTGACGCGAGTCCAGATTGGTCACACGCGGCTTACACATATGTTCCTACTGAAGAAAGAACCCCTTCGTGTGAATGCTGTGGCACACTTCTGGATGTGCAGCACCTGATTTTGCAATGCAGAAAATACGATAATGAACGACGGGAAAACAACATAGACTCAACCAGTTTACGAAGTGCTCTGAACAACGAAGAAGAAACCATTAAAAACATATTGAAATTTTTCCATGATACAGGATTGTACAGTAAGCTGTGAGAAGAACGATTTCACGTAATGTAATGAATTTGTAAATTGTAAAATATCCCTAGGACCGACACGAATGCACACTAATGTGTAAAGTGTCGAAATAAATTAACTAACTAACTAACTAGCCCAGAAGGGTAAACTGGCACAATTAGCCAATGAGGCATACCGTAACAAGCTTAAGATCCTAGGACTGAGCGAAGTCCGTTTGCCGAACTTTGGAAAACGTGTGTGCTGGTAGTTCATCGATTGGTTTCGACGAGAAATAATTAAAAACTTATTTGCCAGACTGTCCGGACGTTTCGGTCGATTTTACTGGCTTTCGACCATCTTCTGCGGACTAATCTTCCAGCCATCTCTTCACTATCAGACGGCCATAACTGGCCATATGGCCGTCTGATAGTGAAGAGACGGCTGGAAGATTAGTCCGCAGAAGATGGTCGAAAGCCCGTAAAATCGACCGAAACGTCCGGACAGTCTGGCAAATAAGTTTTTAATTATTTCTCGCCGAAAACCAATCGATCAACTACCAGCACATCAAATCGCGGCGATTAAAACAATAATAACAACTTTGGAAATCACAGATTGGCGTCGTCAACTGAATGCTGTCGTGGGTAAGATTTCAAAAGGTGATACTAAGATCCTCATGGGAGACTTCAGCGCAAAGGTTGGTTCCGACAACTCGAACTATGAGCACGTCATGGGACGCCATGGTCTCAGAGAAATGAGCGAGTACGGTGAGCTGTTAGCACAGTTTTGTGGCAACAATGACATGGTAATTGGAAGATAACTCTTTCCTCATCGACCAGTGCGCAAAGTGACATGGGTTCCGCGTGATTTGGCCGAATGCTGTCTGGCCGAAAAATGAATAATGAACTATGATTTAAAGAAGGAAAAATCTTCAATAAAATATCGGTAGTTTCAACGCCAACTAATCACTGATTGGCAAAACTAGAAAGAATAGCCTATTATTAGAAGAAGGAAATATTTCTGATGATCGTATTGGTTGTTGGAATGTCAAAAATTACTCTAAATTCTTAAGATCATAATTCGCTCAAACGGCATTCGGCCAAACAAATCCGTTGCCGTATCGTATCACATGAAATGTAGCATGTTTTTACCTCCTAGTGCCGCCTAGTGGTGGAATTTCCAATCAAGAAACCCGTCCCCTGTTAGTCCTCCACCCGCCGAACCCCTTTGCCGAAGACACCAACACTCTCCGAGCAGTCACGAATGTGTTTGCTTTTTGAAAAATTTCGTCACTTGTTACGTCTGGTTGTCTCTGATGCCACATGTCATAAATATGCATTGGCGGGTTTCCACCACCCACCCGCCGTTGCTCCAGAAAAGACCCATCCGGAGCAGCAGCGGCGCTTCAAAAATCCGTCGGCCAAACGACATTCGGCTAAACGGCGTTCGGCCAAATGGCCGGACACCGTGCCATGGGTTTCTCGTGATGGCGTAACGAAAAATCAAATCGACCACATCTGCATCAGCCGGAAATGAAGACGGAGTTTCCTTGATGTACAGAGCAAACGTAGCGCCGACATTGCGTCCGACCATCATCTCCTAATTGGCGAGATCCAGCTGCGTATTGCTAGGATCCATCGACAGGAGGAAAAAATCGGGCACCGGTTCAACAGACACCGACTGGAAGACGCTGCGGTGATAAGGTCCTTCGTCGAGGAGCTAAAGAACCGCGCTGTAGATATTCCAGTAAGCGGAAGCGTAGAAAATATACGGAGCGCCATCAAGAACGTCTTCATCGCAACCGGCGAGAATAATTTGGGTGTGATACGTACCCGGAGAAAGCAGTGGATCACAGATAATATCTGGAGGAAGACAGAAGAGCGAAGGAACGCCAAAGCCACTATAGAGCGAGCGTGAACACGAGGAGCCCATCAGCCCGTCAGTGCTATTCGGCCTTCGAGAAGGAAGCGAACGCTCATGTAGACGGGAAAAAGGCATGGGCTGACTTCTTAGCCGACGAAGGCGAGAAAGCCGCTAACACGTTGCCTTAGTGGGACTAAGATGAATGCTACGATGCCCGTGAAAGACACAACTGGACAGCTATTGACCGACCCTGCTGCCAGTTGAAACCCTCGTTCAAGCATTTTGAAAACCTTTTTCAAGTGTCGGCCACGCCACCAACACCTCAGCATGATCCGCCAAAGGTTCGACGCGTTGCCTGTGTCCACACTGAAGCTCCATCATTGCAGGAGATTGGAACAGTCATCCGTAGCATGAAATCGAACAGAGCCCCGGGGGTCGATCGCATATCAGCCGAGATGCCCAAAATTGACCCCGTAGACCCGTAGTATCAGCACAACAGCTGCATCAATTATTCTGTAACATGTGGGAAACCGTGACATTTCCGGTCGACTGGAAGCAAGGCGTCTTAGTAAAGGTGACAAAAAAGGGTACCAAAAAAGGGGATGAAAAGTGTATGCTAAGGACTGTATCGGAAATTAACTATAAATATTCAAAATGCTCTATCTCGAAGCATGGTTGGTCTTTTTATTCCGGTTCTTCTATGAAATCTTCAGAATATAGTTAAGTTTAGAACAGCTTGAAGAATTGGAAAATGTTTAATATTATTGAAAATATGGTTCTATGAGTATACCACACAAAATAACAATCTGTACAAACTGCATTTTTTTAACGTTTCAATCATTTATAGCGAAAAAAAATTGTACGGAGAAAAATCTGAAAAATAATGATTATTACTAGCAGTTATGTACACATAACATATCACTTAAAACCGACTTTTTAAATTCTTATTTTGGATAGAAAAACCTCCAACATTAAGAATACGGTCTATCCCAAAAAACACCTCCTTTTTGGTCGAACTTTGACGCTCTGTTTTAAATATCTTCAGAGGTTATAAAATTCCGTTCTCTGGTAAAACTACCTCTTCAATAGATTTAAATACATACCCAATCGAAAAAAAATGCAAATTTTCAAATTTATGTATTTTTTTATTTTTGTAATCGTTCTTTGAAGCATAGCATAGCATAGCATAGCATGAATACTTGCACAAATCTTGGATGGAGTTGCAAAGTTGAATATTTCCATTGACATTGCTGATGTCGCTACTATCTTCAATGTCATAGATTCACTCAACTCCACACACCTGGCCAAGTCCTTGCAAGCATTTATAAATCCCTTCATCAACTTAGAAAGAGCCCAGAACTGAAGCATCTTCCAATAGATGAAAGGATGTTGAAAATAGCGAATTTTCAACTTATATGCAGTTAAATATACTGAAATAGAATTATTTATAAATAAATAATATTGGAAAGATCTCACCAATTGTTGTGGGGGTTTTGTGGTTCAATACCGATCATCTAATTGTTTTGATTAATGTTCTTCTCTGTAAAGAACAACACAATACTCAGCAAAGAACAACACAATACTCTATTTTTGTAATCGTTCTTTGAAGACGCATAAAAAAAGAGTTCCTCCAAAAATGGCCTTTTTTCATTTTTAAGAATTGCCCTAAACTGCGGAGGGATTTTTTCTTGAAAAAATAATTTTCCTATATCATGAGCATTCTAGAAAAGAATATATTTGCGCAAAAATGAGAGGAAAAATTGGATATTTTCCCACAGTTTTCGCCATTTTCAATTTTTAGGAGGTGTCCAAATTTTTAAAAACATATGTGCAATCTTTGAGATAAAAGTCCAAGTTAAATGATTATTTTTTGAAAATCAGAACTGCCATTCTTTATTTAAGAGATTTATATAGTATCTCCAAAAACAAAGTTATGTTTATTTCGAACAGATTATTTTTCAGGCAATTGTGAACGTTTATAGTTAATTTCCGATACAGTCCTTACAATTGGCGTTGTATATTACAGTGTATCGTTCTCAAAGTCCTCTGCAAAGTGATCCTTAATCGGATACGGGAGAAGATTGATGCCATTCTATTACGGCAGCAAGCACGATTTCGTGCCGTACGATCCTGTATGGACCATCAGAAGGTTGGCTCCAGAGGCACGTTCTCCTCCATTTGGAAAATTTGTGCCATATTTTCATGCTCCGTATCATCTTGGAGCAAATCAATGAATTTCAAGAATCTCTCTACCTGATGTTCATGAACAATTATAAATTATGAAAAAGCTTTTGACTGTCTCAATTGCTTAAACCTGAGGGGAGCCTTCAGGAGCAAGGGTGTTCCTGAGAAAATCATCGATCTCATTGAAGCACAGTACAGGACATTTTCGTGCAGAGTACTGAACAACGGTGTCTTATCCGATTCCATCGGGATCACTGCTAGAGTGAGGCATACCATCGTAATCGACGAGATCCTGGTAAGTGCGATTGATCGTGAACCAAATCGTGGGTTGCGGTTGCAGTAAATTACCATGGAGCACCTAAATAACTTAGAATTGGCTGATGACGCCGCTCTCCTGACGCTACGGCGCTCTGATATGCAGAGCAAGGTCGATGATCTTGCAAATAGCTACTCGGTGGGAGGTCTTACCATCAACGTCAACAAGACCAAACTGTTGGATGCAAACACAGTCAACCCTTCCAGTTTTACGGTAGCTGGGCAAGTAGTAGATAATGTTGAAAGCTTTCAATATCTTGGTAGCTAAATGGCAGCCGGTGGCGCTATCAAAATCAACATAGGTGCACAGATCAAGTATGCAAAGTCTGCTGAAATCTGTGCTGTTGTACTCCAGTGAAACCTGGTGTGTATCAGCGGAGAACATTCAACGGCTGCAGGTCTTCGTCAATAGCTGCCTGCGGTATATAATTCATGCTTGGTGGCTCCAATTGTGAATCTCCAACGTGGAGCATTTTCGTCGATGTCATGAAAATCCGATAGCGACAGATGTTCGGGAGCGAAAGTGGAGATGGGTCGGCCACACTTTACGCAAGGGCGGGAACAAAACCTACAAACAAGCGTTAGATTGGAACCCAGCAGGACATTTCAGCAGAGGCAGACACAGAGGCTCATGGCGGCGCAGAATCAACAACGAGATAAAGCAAACCGACAGAAATTAGAGCTGGCCACAGGACAAGGCGATTGCGGGCAATCTTTTTTTTTATCGAGATTTTTAGCCGTAGGCTAGTTCATCTCGGGACCCACACTTCCAAAGGAAGAACACACATTTTTGTGAGTTTGTCGGGAGTGGGTTCGATCCCAGGTCCTCGGCGTGATAGTCAAATGTTCTAACCATCACACCAGGTCCGCTCCTCATTGCGGGCAATCGTCCGGGATGGAGATCTTTCAATTTGGCCCTCTGCACCAACGTGGGATGCTCAGGATTGAAAGTAAGTAAGAGCGTTAGCTCATCGACGAACCGATCAAGCATCAGTGTCGATGGACAAACTACCTAAGGGTGTCGGAAACGTTCCCATTACTTAAAGTTCCTTAGACCAACGAGAAATCAAACCCAGATACCGTCAGCATGGTCTTGCTGAATAGGCGTGCTTTTTCCGCTTCGGTTATACAGACTCTCGTTATTACCCCTCACAGTGCTAAATTATCCACTTACCCCATTGATACACTTCCTGTGGTGTACCTTTTTAAAGTATATATTTTGCGTAACACATTGCATTAGTATCCCATTCAATCCACTCCAAACAAAATCTTATTTTGTTCAGCTTCACCATCACATCACCATAACCAGTGAAAACAACATCTCACTTATGGTTGGGAAGCTAATATTTTGCTCACTCAATCATGCCATGCAGATTGGAGGCCTACAACCACCAGCCAGCATTAGGAGCCTTTAATATTCCACTTTTGTAGCCGTTGTTGGTTGGTTGGTTGGTTGATGCATGCTCATCAAACCGTAAACACTTTCATTTCGACCTCTCGGTAAAATAAAGAAATTTTGGCATAACGATCAAATTAAATCCAATAAAAACCCAGCTCCTTCCCGCCGCCATTCATGCAGTCGGTGGAACGGGGAACCCAAAGCACCCTTTCAGTTTTTGTGCAAATATAGCCAGCCACTCATATAAGCACACTTTGTTGGTGGTGCTGTTGATGGTGGTGGGCTGGTTGGTGTTGAGATAGTTTACTTGTGAAAGATGACGACAACAACGTCGATCAGTAGTAAATCATGCCAATCCAATCTTGTTTTGGGCGTTCGTTTTGCGAGTTATGCCATGTGGAGCCACTTCGTGGAGGAAAACATATATGCACTGTCTATTGGGAGAACTGGTGCCACTTTTCAACATGGGCGTGTCTAGGCTTGGTATTGATTACGTTCAGATATTCTATATAGTTTTACCTTTCCTGTACACTAAAGTTGAAAGGCTATATGTTCACTCAATAAACGAATTTTCGATAAATGGCTTGGAGAGTCAAGTCGCACATACCAATCAACCAGTTTGACGAATTGAGATGATATCTGTATGTGTGTATGTATGTATGTGAGCAAAAAAGTTCACTTACTTTTAAGGCACTTTCCATTGGCCGATTTTACGGATTTTGACTCGAATCAAACCAGAATTTACCGCATTGTTTGCTATTGAAAATGGTCCGGATCGGTCAAGGCTTTCTAGAGTTATGGCCATTTTAGTGATCCGGACCAGCACCAGTGGAGCTAACCATGTATAAAACTGAACTAAATCCCATAATGTGGCATATGCCCAATGCTCGCCAGGTCACGCTCCACCTGGTCCGCCCATCGTGCTCTCTGCACTCCACGCCTTCTTGTGCCAACCGGATCAGTTGCAAACACCAGCTTTGCAGGGTTGTTGTCCGGCATTCTTGCAACGTGCCCTGCCCACCGTATCCTTCCGGCTTTGGCCACCTTCTGGATGCTGGGTTTGCCGTAAAGTGCAGCGAGCTCGTGGTTCATGCTTCTCCGCCACTCACCGTTCTCTTGCACACCGCCAAAGATCGTCCTTAGCACGCGTCGCTCAAAAACTCCGAGTGCTTGCAGGTCCTCCTCGAACATGATCCATGTCTCGTGCCCGTAGAGGACCACTGGTCTTATTAGCGTTTTGTACATGGTGTATTTGGTGCGTGGGTAAATCTTTTTCGACCGCAGTTTCTTCTGGAGCCCGTAGTAGGCCCAACTTCCGCTGATGATGCGCCTTTGAATTTCACGGCTCACGTCGTTGTAAGCCGTCAGTAAGGATCCGAGGTAGACGAATTCCTCTAGCACCTAGAAAGTATCCCCGTCTATCGTAACATTACTACCCAGACAGATCCGGTCGTGTTCAGGTCCGCCTACCAGCATGTACTTTGTTTTTGAGTCATTCACCACCAGTCTGACCTTTGCTGCTTCGCGTTTCAGGCGCGTGTACAGCTCTGCCACCGTTCCAAATGTTCTGACAATAATGTCCATGTCGTCTGCAAAGCACACAAATTGACCGGATTTTATGAAAATCGTTCCCCGGTTGTTGAGCCCGGCTCGTCGCATCACACCTTCCAGAACGATGTTGAAGAGTAGGCATGAGAGTCTATCACCTTGTCACAGTTGCCTGCGAGATTAGAATGAACTGGATAGTTCACCCGAAACCCTTACGCAGTTTTGCACACCGTTCATCGTTGCTTTAATCAGTCTAGTCAGCTTCCCAGGAAAGCCGTTTTCGTCCATGATTCTCCATAGCTCTGCGCGGTAGATACTGACATATACCGCCTTGAAGTCGATGAACAGGTGATGCGTTGGGACCTGGTAATCACGGCATTTGCCGTACGGTGAAGATCTGGTCCGTTGTCGACCGGCCGTCGATGAAGCCGGCTGGATAACTTCCTACGAATTCATTCGTTTTAGGTGACAGACGACGGAAGATGATCTGGGATAGCACTTTGAAGGCAGCATTCAAAATAGTGATCGCCCTGAAGTTCACACATTTCAAATGGTCGCCATTCTTGTGAATGGGGCAGATTACCGCTTCCTTCCACTCCTCCGGTAGCTGTTCGTTTTCCCAGATGCTGACTATCAACCGATGCAGACAGGTGGCCAACTTTTCTGGGCCCATCGTGATGAGTTCAGCTGCGATACCATCCTTACCAGCTGCTTTGTTGGTTTTGAGCTGGTGAATGGCATCCTTAACTTCCCTCAGCGTGGGAGTTGGTTCATTTCCGTCCTCCAGTGCAGCGTCGTCGTTTCTTCCGTTGCCGTGGGCTCCCGTGCCTACGTTCTCCACGCCGTTCAGGTGCTGATCGAAGTGCTGCTTCCATCTTTCGATCACCTCACGTCCGTCCGTCAAGAGGCTTCCGTCTTTATCTTTGCATATTTCGACTCGTGGCACGAAGCCGTTGCGGGATGCGTTGAGCTTCTGGTAGAACCTCCGTGTTTTTTGTGAACGGCACAGCAGTTCCATTTCTTCTTCCAGGCGGCGCTTTTTCTCCCGAAAGAGGCGGGTCTGCTCTTTCCGCTTCTGTTTGTTACGTTCCACGTTCTGTCGGGTCCGTTGCTGCAGCATTATCGCCCGCGTTGCGTTCTTCTCCTCCAAAACTATTCTGCAACTCCTCGTCGAACCATTCGTTCCGTTTATTCCGTTCCACGTACCCGATGGTGCTCTCGGCTACGTCGTTGATGGCTGCTTTCACTGTACTCTAGCAGTCCTCTAGAGGGGCCTCATCGAGCTCGCCCTCATCTGGTAACGCGGTCTCGAGATTCTGCGCGTATGCTGAGGCGACATCCGGTAGTTGAAGTCGCTCTAGGTTGTACCGTGGCGGTCGCCAGTACCGTATATAGTTGATGACGGAGAGTTTTGGGCGCAGTTTGACCGTCACCAGATAGTGGTTGGCGCCGTCACCAGATAGGATGTTGGCGCCACGATAGGTCCTGACGTCGATAATGTCGGAGAAATGCCGTCTGTCCATCAGAACGTGGTCGATTTGATATTCCGTCTGCTGTGGTGATCTCCAGGTGGGCGCTGAACTTTCCGTGTGTTGCCGCAGCTCTGGTAGATGGTATGATTAACTCTAAACGTTCGCACCATGGATCCTGTCCAACACACCTCCTGCAGCGCTACGATGCCGAACCCGCGGTCCTTCAGTAGATCGGCGAGTTTGCGGGTGCTCCCAATGAAGTTGAGAGATCGGCAGTTCCACGTACCGAGTTTCCAATCACAAGTTCTTTTTGTTCGCTGGGGTCGTTGCCGTTCGTATTATTCTGTTGCTGATTTTCCGTTACAATGTTTTTTTACGGCTACGAGCCGGGCCTGACGATGCTGGGTCATTAGGCCGAAGGCCATTAGGCCGAAGGTCATTAGGCCGAATGGTCATTAGGCCGAATGGTCATTAGGCCGAATGGTCATCAGGACGAATTGAAAGTTAGCCGTTGTTTTTACCTTTTCCAACAATTTTTGACAAAAACTAGTTTAACAATGGAACTAGAAAGAATAGCCTATGTTTTGAAGAAGGAAAAATTTATGAATTGAATATCAGCAGTTTCAGCGCCAAAAACTATTTCAGCAATGATACTAGAAAGAACAGCCTATATTTCAAAGAAGGAAAAATTCATGGGTAAAATATCAGTAGATTCAGCATCAATAAAGTATCTTCGTGCCTGTCACACGATACACACATGCAAAATGGTCATTTGCAGAGGAAGCTCTCAGTTAATAAGCTGAGAAGCAGGCTTTGTCTCAGTGGGGACGTAACGGCAAGAAGAAGACCCAATGACCATTCGGCCTGATGACCATTCGGCCTAATGACCATTCGGCCTAATGACCATTCGGCCTAATGACCTTCGGCCGAATGGCCTTCGGCCTAATGACCTTCGGCCGAATGGCCTGACACCGTCGCCCCTAACATGGGAATCAGACGCTGTTGTGAGCCGCTCCTCCTGGAGAACAGACGCTAAGGTTTGTCGAAGCAAACTTCCCTTCCCTGTCAGCCTATGACCAAAGTTCCCACAGGGGTTGGTTACCCGATCTTCCCTAAGGTTGCTCATAGTTTCCGGCCGGTACCGCGAGAAGGTAGGGATAGGAGTTTCTGGGCAGAGGCTAGTGGATCACAATGGGATCTGAATAGCGCAGCATACCCAGCCTTTACCGTGCCAGTGAGGGGGGATGCGCCCCTGGTTCATCCCACTCTTTCTCGTGTATGTTTCGGAGAGTGAGCAAGAAAATCGAACAAGCTGGCTACGCCGTTGAGTATTCATTCGCAATTCTGCCTCAGACTTTTTTTTAATTAATCTGGGCTCCTTTGAGGGATTCCTTCAGAATTCTGTCGGGACTCTTTTAGGAATTCTTCCAGGATATCCACGATATTCAAAAGAAAAACTTTTGTTTTTTAAGGCATTTTTTCCAGATTGTTTAGAAATTTGATTTCTCCCAGGATTCCTTCATGTAATCGTTTTGAATTTCTTTCTGGAATTCCTCCCAGCAGTATCCGGTTAAGTTAGAAATGGTAGAATGAAAAAAATATCTTCTTCTTTACGGCTTTACGTCCGCACTGGGACTTGGCCTGCCTCGCTTCACCTTAGTGTTCTTAGTGTTGCCTACCATTGCATAAATTTGTATATTGTGAGGCAAGTACAATGATACACTATGTCCAGGGAGTCGAGAAAATTTTCCCGACCAGAACGTGAATCGAATCCGCCGTCTCCGGACTGGCGATCCATAGCCTTAACCACTAAGTTAACTCCACAAAAAATATATATGGGTCGAATATTTCCTATGGAATGATGAGACGTATTTAAAATCAGTCCAGTCCAATGATCAAAAATTTTCTCATCAGCCTCTGCAGAAGTTGCTGAGATCATTCATTACTCAGCCAATTGGATACGTAATAGCATCACATATCCCTAGCACCGTCATCGCCATTACGAAGCAAAAGCCATCAAGCGATCGTGATCAATATTTTTGTGGTTTATGAATCGACAATGTGTTGCTCTCTTCACAGCGATACCTAGTTCTGGGCAAACACGGGAGATTTTGTTTATTGCCTGCGCGCACTCTTGCGTAAGTTTATTTCAGCAAAACAGTACAGCTCCCTAGGCCTAGGTACCAGACCAGCAGCATACATATTATGTAAAGTGGACCTCTCCTGGGGATTTTGCACTGAGCCGGAATAGGTGGCGGCCATGCAGGGTGCCAAAACGAGGAATTCGAAACGGCTCTGGGGAAGCGATTTTCGAGAGGGCTCTTGACTGGCCTTGTCGGATATTGGCTTCGCTGGCTGGCTGGCTGGCTGACTGGCTGGTAGCAGGAATTGAACTAGACACGTTGCGGGCGGCATTGGGTGGTTTATCACGTGGTTAATGGATCGAATCAAAACTTGAGCGAGCAGGGGTCCGTTTTCCGTGATTGCGGTTCCACAAGGATGAGTTTGATACGCCAACGACGCCGAGTCAGCAACGCCCCAAAAAAGCGCAGAATCGCCGATCGTTCGTCGAAAGGCGGAAAGCGACAATGTTGTTTACCGATTTCGAAACCAAACAACCGCCAAAAATTCAGCTTCGCAGCTAACTGTGTCATCCTTGTTAAAGGTCATTCGATCATTTATTGAATGGGGTTGGATTGATGATTGCTGGTTGGATTTTGCTCTATAGTAAGTGTTTTGCAGTGATTTTACAGCAGCAACGAAAACAGTAGTACAATCTTCAAAGTTAAGCCAACCGGTCGAATAACGCGCGCACGCAACTCACTGATCTTCGTAGTGGTAATTGCTCTTGACCTTGCAATATCTTCATAGTTGGTTCGAAGGAGATGATAGTGTTTGATAGGATGGTTTTTGTTTGATGTGTAGTGATTCGTAGAATGAAGCCATTAGATTTTTTTGTGAAAGTGCTAGAAAGAAGGCTACATATGCAATAATTGTTTGCAAGATGAAGAATACTGAATGAATCTGCTGTTCGGGATCCCTTTCTTCCCTTTTGACATATTAGCCTAGATTGCTGTGAAGTGTCGATAGAGATTGTTTCAGCTGGCTAAGAAAAACACTACCGGCTGCCTGTTCCGGTGGAAGCAGCCCATTAAACTATGATTTACTGTCGATTCTTTCAAAAGATCCTAAGTTTTCTTAACACTGGGCAACTGTATTGTTGGTTTCTTCATTTTTTTTTGCAACTTAAGCAACACTGTTACCTAAAGTTTTCTTAATATATCATCAAATTAGGCAAGGAATCATAAAACCCACGCTTTTTGCACGATTCCATTGCAGAAACGGAGAGTTTACCTCCCCATTTTTATGGCCCTAAGGCCGATGCAAATATTATTTTTCCTTTTATGTCCAAGACCTCTTATCTGGTGCGAGGGGGGGGGGGGGGGGCTGATCAAAATAAATAAGGCAGAAAGAAAAAAAACTTTTGAAAAATTAAAAACTATACCTACTAGTGATCAACTATTGCAATGTTAGTGCTTGAAAACTTATTTTCTATTGAAATTTGAGTCGTGGGTCGCCATGTTTTTCCGCCCCTTCAATATTTTGGGCAGCACTTCAATCTTACACCATTAACGGATTCCTCCAGAAATGCCGCCTGAGATTCTTCTAGGAATTTCTCTTGAGATTCCTCCAGCAGTTCATCTAGAAATTCCTTTAGGAGTTCATCTAGAGATTCCTCTAGGAATTCCTACAGACATTCCTTCAGTGGTTCTTCAAGGAATTCTTCCAGAGATTCCTCCAGGGATCACTCTCTTGGCATTCCTCCAGAATTTCATCCAGGAATTCCTTCAAGGATTCCTTCAAAAATTCTTACAAGAATTGTTCCATAAATTTCCACAGGGATTCCTAGAGGAATTCCTTAAGGAATTCATCCAGGGGTTCTTCTAGGGTTTCCTCCAGGGATACTTCAAGGGGTTCATCAAGAAATTCCTCTATTGATTACTGTAGGAATTTCTCCAGACATTCCTGCTGGAATTCCTTCAGGTATTTCTCCAGGCATTCCTCCAACAATTCCTCCAAGCATTTCTCCAGAATTTTCTCTCGGCATTCCGCCTTATTTATCCAGGAATTCTTACAGGGTTTCCTCCAGGCGTTCTTCCAAATATTCCTCCAGGAATTGTTTCAGGGTTTCCTTCAGGCATTTTTTCAGGAAATCCACTAAAAATTTATGCAGGAATTTCTCCAAGGATTCCTCCAGGATATCCTTCAGGGATTGCTCCAGGAATTACCCTAGGAATTCCTTCAGAAGTTCTTCCATGAATTCCACCAGTATTTTTCCAAGGAATATCTCCAGTTATTCCCCCAGGAATTCCTCGTGGAATTCCTTCAGGAGTTATCCTAGGAATTCCTCCTAGGGATTTTTTCCAGGGATATATCCAGGGATTTCTCCTCTAAGGATTCCTCCAGGTGTTCTTCCAGGGATTCTTCTAGGGTTTACTCCAAGGATTCCTCAAAGAATTCATCAAGGAATTCATCTATGAATTCTCTGCGGAATTCCTCCAGGCATTCCTCCAGCAATTTCACCAGGCATTGATCCAGGAATTCCTCTCAGCATTCCTTCAGGAATTCCTCCAGGAGTTCCTGCATGATTTATCCAGGAATTCTTACAGGGATTCCTCCAGGAGTTCTTCCAGGTATTCCTCCAGGAACTGCTTTAGGTTTTCCCCTAGGCATTCCTCCAGAAATTTATCCAGGAATTCTTCCAAAAATCCAGGATTTCCTCCAGGGATTCCTCCAGAAATTCCTCCAAAAATTTCTCCACAAATTCTTCCAGGAATTCCTACAGGAATTCTTCCAGAAATTCCTCTAGGAATTCTTCCAGCTATTCTTCTAGAAATTTTCCAGGAATTCCTCTAGGAATTCTTTCAGAAATTCCTCTATTAATTCTTTCAGGAATTCCTCCAGGAATTTATCCATGAGTTCCTCCAGGAATTCATCCGGGAATTCCTCTAGGGGTTCCTCCAGGGATTTCTACAGGGATTCCAACAGAGATTCCTCTAGGTATTCCACTAGGAATTCCCCCAGTAATTCTTCCAGGGATTGCTCCAGGAATTCATTCAAGAACTCCTCTAGGGCTTTCTCCAGGCATTTGACCAGTGATACCGCCAGGGATTTCTCC